>NC_056735.1:1417080294-1417190294 GCF_019279795.1 Protopterus annectens
CATATCCCCCTTGAGGTCCGTCTGCCACAGGAAAGGACCAATTTTTTGTAGGCCAGTGTCTACTAAACCTAGGTGGCTGTACTTGTAGAAAATCTTTAACAGTTTGCATAGATTTAGCACGGTCCTCCATTTTCTTTAACACCTCTTCTGCCTTAACACCAAACAAAGTATCATGCTGTAAAGGTGTATCTAGCTATTTAACTTTAACATAATCAGGCAGATTTTGCTCCTTTAACCAAGCATGCCTCCTAATCACAGAGCCCATAACTGCAGCCCTGCAGGAGGCCTCCAAATAATCAAAACCACATTGCAAAGTATGTTTTCCAACTTGTTCTGCTGCATACAGTAAAACCATGCATTTCCTCGTTTTCTGCACATTCAGAGTTTAACAACATTTTCTGTTTAAGCAATCCCATGACTTGCTGCTGATACTTAAGCATATGAAATTGACAGTTTAAGGCCCTTATAGCCAAAGTTGCAGATATGTAAACCTTTTTTCCCCATCTATCCAGTGCCCTTGAATCGCTGTCAGAGGGGGTTGGGTTGTTTGCAGTGGAAGCCTTAACTCCCTTTGGACCCTGTGATATACTTTCAGAGTCAGCAGCACCGTTTTTAAAAAGAAATTTATATGAGTCGGGAACCCTGTAATATCGGTCAGGCTTAACAGGAGCTGGCGGTAAGGAGTCGGGGGTCAGACTGGACTCCGAAAACACAATCTACAATATCTAACACAGGTTGGACGGCTGGAGACCTGTGCTGAGGTAGTTAAAGGAAATCCCTGAGCCTCTTTTTAGATTCTGAAAAATCTTGGCTCCCCCAGTGGAAATGCTCCCTCATGGTATGCAAGGTTTCCCCAAAGGAAAAGTCCTCTGGTGGAGATGCTGAAGGTACAGATTCTTCAGCATCAGAATCCTCATAGGGAGGAAGGGAATATTCGTAATCAGAAGAGGAATCTGAAGAAATGGAAACCTGATCTGAAGAATCAGTCAGTGTCTTGCCTAGGCCTCTTATCAGGAGGGGAATGGGAACCCCTGATCAAGGTAATCAAGTCTTCGGCCATTTTGAGCATTTGTTTTTTGGGCATAGAGGCCTGTCAACGTGGCACTTGAGTTTCTTAGCTGTAGGAGTTTTAGTTTTTGCCTTTGAAGCTGTAGTCATTGTAATGTACAGATGTTTAGGTCTGAATACACCCTCAGAAGCCAGAACCTGCTCAGCGGCTCCAGACCCATCTGAGGGATTAGAGTCCAAGGCTCCATTACCCAGAGTATCTAGCGGCATGGCAGACTCCACGTGGGAATCTGTTGCGGCCTGCGACTCTAAAGTAGCGACGTCAGCGGCTGCGAAAGTGCCACACTGAGAACCGTTGACTGGCTTAGAAGCTTCGTCGTCCGTTTTGGGCCTTGGTTGTTTTTCTTTGCGTTTTTTGTGAACTCCAGTAGTCGGATGGCTATCAGACATTTCAGGTTAAATTTAGCACAAAATCGACAGCAAGGCACGTTGTGGTCAGGGCCTAGTCAAGGAATACAGTTTGTCTTTGCGGCTTTTCCCGGTAAGGGGTCGCCAAAAATGAAAATCCTTGCGAGGTATTTGCTTCCCACAAGTAATACAATTATTAACTTTTACTGACATTGGTAAGGAGCAAGAAAAAGTTTCCTCAATGGGGTACTTTCTTTAGGTTGAACCCTTTGGTTCTGAAACTCTAAAATGAAAATTTCAGGAGTCTGACAACCGGCACTTGCGAACTGCTTCTGCTTCCTGCACCGCGCGGCAAGAAAGACGGATTAAAAAGGCATCGGCTGCAAGTTTTATACCCCTGACAACCTGATGTCATAGAAGAAGAGACAGCACCAACACAGGACCCAAGACTTTGCTATTCAGGCCGACTGAGGGCAACCTGCCAGCAGATTACGCGAATGTAATGACTGCAACAGTGAAACACAAACAACATCAACAGTTGATGCTCTGTTGGGGTGGTAAAAAGGCAATCGTCCAAATATGAAACGCCCGGAATCCTTGCGGTCTCAAGTGAGCTGTCACCACTGCCATGCATTTGGTGAACACTCTGGGGGCTGTAGAGAGACCAAAGGGCAGTGCAAGGAATTGGTAATGATTGGCTCCCAGCCAGAAGAGGAGAAGTCCTCTGGAATGTTTGTCCATCTTTATGCGGTAATACGCATCCTGAAGATCTATAGAGCACATCCAATCGTCTTTTTCCAAAAAGGGAAGTATTGACTGTACCGTGACCATCCAGAACTTTGTTTGACAAATTTAAGTCCCCTGTTTGTTTTGGCACAAAAAAGAATCTGGAGTAAAACCCGGATTTTTGTTGGTCTAGGGAGACTACTTGTAGGACTCTCTTTTGAGGCAGCTTTTGAATTTCTATTGCTGCAAATTCCTTTGACTGGGTGGAACGTCGAGAAATAGAAGTTATGTTCTTACCATAACGTTCCATGTTAGTTGTCTTCTTCTCGCCTTCTTCTTGCTGGATGGGTTCGGAGCCGACCTCGCCCCGACTGCCACTCTAAAAGCTCGAGAGTTGGTTCCACCAGCTCGAGGCTCCCCTTATATCCCACAATGCTAGGCGAGAGTTACCTCAGATCTCGTTTGTAAGCTAACCCCAGCTTATAATAGTAACAGTATAACTGTAAAACAGAATCCACCTCTAACAACAGGAAGAAAGAAGGGTGACCTACATCCTGAACCAGGAAATATGCATAATAGCATATGTCTAAGAAAGAGGTGGTAGAAAGAGAGGTCACAATCACAACTCCTCTAGGTCTGTCCAGGCCAGGGGGAAGGAGGGTGGGACGCAAGAAGAAGGCGAGAAGAAGACAACTAACATGGAACGTTATGGTAAGAACATAACTTCTATATGTTAAGTTGTCTATCTCGCCTTCATTCTGCTGATGGGACCGTCCCTAGCACCTTGTCCCGGTGGCCTAACGGAACAGACTCCTGAGAACAGTGGAACCAAAGTTAGCTCTATGCCTAGAAGCTAAATCCAACTTATAATGAGAAATAAAAGTGTGAGGAGTAGCCCAAGTAGCCGCTGCACAAATGGTGTCAATAGGCAGTCTGTCTTGGAAGGCTAAAGAAGTAGCCAAAGCTCTGGTGGAATGGGCTTTAGGTTTATTAGGCAATTTTGTTGTCTAATTTCATATACCAGGGAAATCAAAGATGTTAGCCATCTGGATAATGATACCTTTGAAACTGAAAGTCCCTTTCTGCTTTCCGCATAGGAGACAAACAGCTGATCAGATTTTCTGAATTGTTTTGTTCTATCCAAGTAGTACCTCAATTGACGATGAACATCCAGGCAGTGTAATTTTTGTTCAGACCTATTGGAATACTCTGGAAAAAGACAGGAGGTCAATGCTTTGGTTTAGATTTGATGTCGAGACCACCTTAGGCAAAAAGGACGGGTTAGTTCGTAAGGATACTCTGTCCTTATGAAAGAAAAGATAAGGAGGACGACAACTGAGTGCTTGAAGTTCTGAAACTCTTCTAGCTGATGTAATAGCTACCAGAAAGAGAGTTTTCCATGATAACAATTTCAAGGAACAGGAAGCTGCAGGTTCGAAAGGAGAAAGAATCAAAGAGGCAAGAACTAAATTTAGGTCCCAAGGAGAAGGAGGATTTCTTATAGGAGGTCTGAGAAGAAAAACTCCTTTCAAAAAGGCTTTGCAAAGTTTGTGGGACATTAGGGCAGATTCAGAAATACCCACATGGAAGTTAGAAATAGCTGCCAATTGAACCTTAAGTGTAGATGGAGATGAACCTGCATGGAAGAGTTCAGCTAGAAAATCAAGGACTAGTTGGATGGAAGCGGTGAAAGGATCTATGTCCTTTCCTTGTGCCCAATATGAGAAGCGTTTCCATTTACTCAAATAAATCTTTCGAGTGTTAGATTTATGGGAAGCTATCAATATATCTCTAACAGAGTGAGATAATTGAGGAAGCCTGGCTACGGTTGGAACTGGAGGAACCAAGCAGTGAGGTTCAGAGAGGGGAGGGAGCGATGAAACTGACCCGACTGATGGATCAAAAGATCTGGAACTAGGTCCAGATTCCACGGTCGCTCCAAGAGAAAACGATGTAGAAAGGGGAACCACACTTGTCGAGGCCAGTAAGGAGCAATGAGGATCAAGGATGCCTTCTGAGCGATAGCTTTCTGAATTACTTGAGAGATCAGTGGGAAAGGAGGGAATGCATACAGAAGTCCCCGGGGCCAAACTTGGACTAGAGCGTCTCTGCTGGGTTGGCCTGGTAAAGGGAATAGAGTGAAATATTCTCTGCACTTGCTGTTTTGGGGAGTAGCAAAAAGATCGCAGCAAGGCTGACCCCACTTGAGAAAAATTTCTCTCACTACAGAGTCTTTCAGAGACCACTCGTGAGGCATGAGAATAGCCCTGCTCAACTTGTCCGCAATGTGATTGGACTTCCCGGGGATGTGCGTTGCTATCAGAAAACGCTGAGAAGAAATCGCCCATTGCCACAGTCCGAGTGCTTCTCGACACAGGGGGTATGATCTGGTTCCGCCTTGTTTGTTGATGTACCACACTACAGACATATTGTCTGTCTGGATTGCAACTGTTCCCAAGGGAAGAGAGTCTTGAAGGGCTTGCAACGCTAAAAGCACTGCTCTCATCTCCAGAACATTTATGTGCAAGTGGCATTCGTTTGGTTGCCATGTGCCCTGGACTGTCCTGCCCTGATAATGCCCCCACCCGATCAAGGAGGCATCCGTTGTCAGTGTAGCAACCGGAGGAGGTGGAACAAAGGGTCTTCCCGACAGGAGCTGGGGGGAAGACATCCACCACATGAGATGCTTTTTGCACGCCTGCGTGATCACAACGGTGTGAGACATTGGAAGTTCCTGGTATGACCATTGAGTAAAAAGCATCCACTGAAGGATCCGCATGTGGTATCTGGCTAATGGAAGGAGAGGTATGGCCGCTGCCATGATTCCCAACACCTTTAGAACTAACCTGGCTTTGATTCTGTTGTTGTTGAGAAGGAGTGATACCAATTTGTGAATGTCTGATATCCTTTGGTGTGTTAGCCTTGCAGACATGTTTATAGTATCTAGATTTGCGCCTATGTAGGTAATAGTACGACAAGGTGACAAAACAGACTTTTCGCAATTTATTGAAATACCTAGTTTTTGACAAACGCGAAAAGTATAATCTCTGGCCATCAGAAGGAGATGCTTGGTGGGAGCTGTGAGGAGCCAGTCGTCCAAATATGGAAACACCTGGAATCCTTGTCGTCTCAGGTGAGAAGCTACCACTGCCATGCATTTGGTAAACACCCGGGGGGCAGTGGTGAGACCAAAGGGCAGGGCCCTGAACTGAAAATGACTGGTTCCCAGCCTGAAGCGGAGGAATCTTCTGGAGCGCCTGTTCATTTTATGTGATAGTACGCATCCGAAGATCTATAGAGCACATCCAGTTTCCTTTGCCCAAAAGGGAAGGATGGATTGCAGCGTGACCATCCAAATCTTGTTTTCTTGACTGATTTGTTCAAGACACTGAGATCCAATATCGGTCTCCAGTCCCCTGTTTTCTTTGGAACTAAAAAGAACCTTGAGTAGATTCCGGATCCTTGTTGGTCTGCTGGCACTGGCTGAATTGCTCTTTTGCAAGCAGTTTTGAAATTTCCAAAGCTGCTAGATCCCTTTGAGCGGTGGAACATCTGGAAGGGATTTTTGACTGATTTGGAAAGCGAAGAAAGGGATAGAATAGCCTTCGAAATGATGGACTGTACCCATTTGTCTTGAGTCAGGGATAGCCAGGCTTCTGGGTACAGTGACAATCTTCCGACTGCCTCGAAGATGGGCAGTCGGGCAACACCTCAGGGATGCTGAAAGGGCTTGTCAGGGAAGGCTTCCGATTGCCCTGGTTCTATGGACCCCCTGCCCCTAGGGCGACGCCTACCATTGTTATTCCCACCTCTGCCTTTGGTAGGAAAAGCGACTCTGTCGCCAGGCGAAGTCCCTTGAGATTGTTTACGGAACCACATCTTTCCACCCTTCTGGCCTTTGGGGTAAGGCCTGGAAGGAGTCGAAAAACGGACTCCGACGGCAGAAAGGGTCTTGCCATCAGTCTCGCACCTAGTCAGGGTTTCTTTCACTTGAGGACCAAAGAGAGATGATCCATCAAAAGGGGAGTTCGTGAAAGACGTCTTGAAAGGGTCCGCAAAATTGCATAGCCGCATCCAGGCGTGCCTACGTAAGGCCACACCTGTCCCTGCGGCTCTGCTCGCTCCATCGGCCGCGTAAGAAAGGAGGCGCATGGAGGAGTTGGATATGGAATTAAGGGTAGCCAGCTGCGTGTTCATCTTGTCTTGGAAACCCGCAGCTGTAGGGATCCTTTAACATTTCACTCGCTTCCTTGATCAAGTCCCTTTGAAGACGAGTGAAATGGCACAGGTAGTTCAGTGAACGCATGGTAAATGTCGCTGACGAGAACATCCGCTTCCCGTACCTATCCATGGACCTAGATTCCTTGTTAGGTGGATGGACAGGTACTGAAGGATCAGCCAGTTCCTTCTTTGTGGCAGCAGCTACCACCATAGCATCCACAGAAACTCCTTTTGTTAAAAATTGCTTGTCTGCTGGAGCTGTGATGAACTTAGAGGGTCTCCTGGGAGTGGGGTCCACTGAATCAGGAGCCGTCCATGCCTTCTTAGCAACCACCTGCATGAGGGGTCAAGGAGGGACACCCAGGAGGTGGAAGGACGAGAGCCAAACGCCTCAAGATACACAGATTCGTCCTCCGAAGGGTTGAGGGCTGGCCAATTTCCCTCTGTTTCAGGATCTCCAGAATGTCTGCAAATGAGACATCTTCAGAAGGGGAACGGGGAACCCTCAGAATCATCCAAATCTGTGTCTGACGTGATAGACTCAGGTGAGTCAATGTGTTTCCTCTTACACTTCCTCTTCCGAGGGGCTCTTCTGCCAAATCAGGAGAGGCCTCGAAGAGGATGAAATCCCACAGGGGCTCCTGGAGGAGCTGGCTCTCTGCGGTCCGGGATGAGGGAGTGAGTCGACTTACCCTGAGGCAGCATAGAGGGAGGGGCGGACGGAGCCGACTGTGGAGTAGAGCCAGGCTCTAACACACTCCGCATGACCTCGAATGCACCCTGTCAGGCAGAGCCAGAGGTCCCCGCCCGAGGAGCTAAGAACCCCTCGGCACCGACAGTGATGGCTCGAGGCCGATGTCGGAGCCGAACTCACCAGCCAAGCCCGAGAGGGAGAGGGGGTCGGACAAGGGTCCGATGCCACTCACCCCTCGGAGCCGACGAGGGAAGTCCGCGCCGAGATTCTTCCAAAGAAGAAAACGGAGCACGACGGAGCCGAAGACAATTGTATCGGCTCGACGTAATCACAGTCTCGCCGACGACCGGCCCAACTCAAGAGAGTCAAGGAGGAAAATGTTGATGGACCGGGGCAGGCATCAACTGATGAGTCGGGCTCTGAAGCATCTGGGCTAGTGCCTCGGACTTAAGTAGTCGACTCACTACCCTCTGAAGGTCATGATCCGACAGCCTCGATGACCTAGAGGAGTGAGACCTTTGGCCCGTTCAGACAGCAGGGGAGATCCTGGAGCCGAATGAACGGAGCCAAGAGATGGTGACCTGGACCTCTTCTAGTTGTCGGCTCCGAAGATCTGGTCGGAGCCGACACGGAACTCAATAACCTCGCCCGCCGAGCCAAGGAGCCACAGAAACTGTGGACTGAGACTTATCGGCTCCAGCCGGAGCCGATAAAGGCAAAGGTTGAACAACCTGAGGTCTCGCTCAGAAGCCGGAGCCGAAGACCTCGATGCCTTAGAGGGCTTCCCTGTTGAAACAGACAGGGAATCCTCTGGCTTCAGTAAGCCTCTAAGAATTAATTTATTTTTTCTTTCCTGCAGGACCCTGGGGCTGAAGCCATGGCACACAGCACAGGAGTCCTGCAGGTGCAAAGGCCCCAGACAATAGACACAAGGAGTGTGAGCGTCTGTCAGAGACATTTTCTGACAGCACGCATCACACTTCTTGAATCCGGAGACCTTTGCTTCTTTAGACATTTTGACTGACAGGTGTACACAAACACACACAAACACACAAGTTATACCCTGTCAGAAAAACACAATAAAATTAGTAGTAATACTAGTATTAAAACTACAATAAACTAGGATAAACTACCAAAAAACACACACACTCCACTAGGGAAGGGAAGGCCTAAAGGCCCAATGGAAGAACCAAAGGTTCTTGGGGAAAGAAACGGAAAATATTTAGGGTCGGGAATAAAGTTTTCTAACCTACACTAACTAAATAAGAATATTAACTTAAAAGGGGTTTTAAAGACTAATTTTTACAAGAAAAATTGTACTCACCAGGAACCGGTAGAAACAACCAACCTCGAAGCTGTAGCGGCAAACGAGATCTGAGGTAACTCTCGCCTAGCATTGTGGGATATAAGGGGAGCCTCGAGCCGGTGGAACCAACTCTCGAGCTTTTAGAGTGGCCGAGTCGGAGCCGAGGTCGGCTCCGAACCCATCCAGCAAGAATGAAGGCGAGATAGACAACTTAACATTACGCCTGTTTGGCTTTGGTTTTGAAATGAAGGGAATGTGATATCCTCTGGTTATTACCGTCTGCACTCAAGAAAGAATAATTGTGTGATATCTTACCATAAACATTGATGTCCTTCTCTTCCATGTTGCAGTATTCTAGTTGTGGGATTTCTTGCCCTCAAGCGACTCATACGTCGGCTTCTACACAAAAGCTTCAGCTTGGCTACTGTAGTGTGCGTGGGACATCACACACAGGGCCATAAACCTGGGGGCTTAAATGTGACGTCTGCACATACAATCCTCAGAACCTGAAGGCCAGTAGGCAGAGAATAAGGCCCGGCAGGAGGCATTCCAGTTGTTTGCAGGTGTGTAACTTGGTAACCTACTGAAATGTAGGTAGTACAGGAAAGGTACAAGACCTAGGGGGACTGGTAGGTGGGAATGAATACTGCAACATGGAAGAGAAGGACATCTATGGTTATGGTGAAATTTTACACAACTATTCCCTGTCCATCTATTCCTATTTTGCAGTATTCTAGGTGTGGTAGCATACCACAGCTTAAGAGGATGATAGGTTGGTGGTAGACGCAGATGGTTCTACAAAACCCTGCAGGATTGCCCTGGCGAATCCTGTCCCAGCTCTAGAAACTTGGTCTAATTTGTAATGCTTGGTATAGGTGTGGATGCTGGCCCAGGTGGCTGCTTCCAAAATGGATGCTGTGACCAAGCCTTTCATGAAGGCCCTTGAGGTGGCCACAACTCTAGTGGAATGGGCCTCGATTCCCGTAGGGTGATCCTTTCCGTGGTGAGAGTAGCAGAAGTAAATAGCTTTCCTGATCCAGCATACAATGGTTTGCTCGGAGACTGCCTTGCCCAAGGCTCTGGGGTGGAAGGAGAAAAAAAGCTGGTTAGACTTTTCATGTCCTTGGTCTTGTCCAGGTAAAATCTAAGTTGTCTGTGCACATCCAGGGAGTGCAGTATCCTCTCCCTTTCATTAGTGGGTCAGGGAAAAAAGGTGGACAGATAAATGGATTGGTTGAGAGAGAGATCATGGACCACTTTAGGCATAAGAGGGTTTGGTTCGCAAGAAAGTACAGTTGTGCACACTTACCATAAATGTAGATGTTAGAGTGTATTCACCGTTGCAGTCATCACATTTGGGTTATCTGCTTGCAGGTAGCCCTCAGTCGGCCTGGTTATCAAAGTCTTGGGTCCTGCATCCAATACCGTCTCATCTTCCATGACGTCAGGTAGTCAGGGGTATAAAGCATGCAGCCGATGCCATTACATCAGTTTTTCTTGCCCCAGATGTCAGGTGCCCCCACAATGGGAAGCAACTATATACAAGATTACACCTCCAACAAAAAAGCAAATACACCAAAAAGGTTAAAGCATAGTAAACAAGAATAGGTATAGTCAATAGAAGTCAGGGGGCTGGAGGGTGGGTAACCAAGACTGCAACAGTGTATACACTAACATCGACATTTATGGCAAGTGTACACAACTGTACTGTGTTCTTCGTATTTCACTGTTGCAGACATCACATTTGATAAGATTCCCAAAGCTAAGGATGGGAGGAGGTAATTAGCATTAGGACCAACTGTAAGACCCTGCAGGACTGCAGTGGCAAAGCCAGCTCTGGATTTAGAAAAAAATTGGCAAGTGTTAATGCTTGGTGAAGGTATGTACAGAACTCCAGGTAGCAGCTTCTAGGATGTCCCTGGTAGGAACACCTCTGAGAAATGCTGTATAGGTACATGCAGCCCTGGTTGAATATGGTCTTATCCCCTGTGGGGTAGGTTTTCCATGGGGCTTATAGCAGAAATTAATGCAATAGCCTATCCACTTAGACATGGTTTGCTTTGAAATGGCCTTCCCCTCTGCCCCTGCAGCAAATGCAACCAGACTCTGTTCAGATTAACCGAGAGGCTTGGTCCTGTCCAAGTAAAATATAAGTTGTCTGTGCACGTCCAAGGAGTGCAGTATTCCTTCCCCTTTGTTTTGTGGATTAGAAAAGAGGTTGGCAAAAGAATGAACTGATTAAGGGCAACACTGGATACCACCTTGGGCATAAAGGAGGGAATGGTACTGAGGGACACCCTGTCTGCATTAAAGATGATGAAAGGCTCCACTGCCATGAGGGCCTGTAAATTTAGACACACTTCTTGCTGAAGTGATAGCTAGAAGGAAGTCTGTTTTCCAAGAAAGGAACTTCAACTCTGCAGCTGGCTCAAAGAGGGGGTAAAATGATATTTTCCAATACAAAGTTAAGGTCTCAGGCTGGAGTAGGGGCTCTCCTGGGTGGTCTTAAGTTTGTGGCCCCTCCGAGGAATTGCTACAGCAATGGGTAAGAGAAGAGCGGTGGTTCTGATAATGTGCTGAACTGGCTGAGGCATGAATTTTGATGGAAGAAAAGGTAAGGCCCTTGTGAAGCATCTCAGTTAAGTACTGCAGAATATGAGGTAAATTGGGCACCGCTGTGCCCATCCCCTGAGTTTGGCTCCAGAAACAGAATCTTTTCCATTTTTCAGCACAGAATTTTCTAGTACTATGCCGCCTTGCCTTTAGAATGACATCCATCACTTGCTTACCGAGGGATGGTAAAGTACAGTTGTGTACCTACCATAAATGTAGATGTTAGTGTATTCACTATTGCACTTGGGTTATCCTGCTGGCAGGTGACCCGCAGTCGGCCCGAGTTCCAAAGTCTTGGTCCGGCGTCGGTTGCTGTCGCCTCTTCCCTGACGTCAGTGCGCCAGGGTTATAAAAGTTGCAATCGACGCCATTTTCTTCAGTTTTTCTTGCCCCAGATGTCAGGTGCCCCCAGATAGGAAGGCTGGAAAAATAAAAATATGCCAAAAAACATGCATATATCACTATAAACATTTTCTTCATCTACAAGTGAATACACCACATAGGTTGTGTAGAAGTGAGAAGTACAGAAAAGTCCCAGCAGTAAGAAGGGGGATGGTGGGTGGGTAGCCTGGACTGCAACAGGGAATACACTCGAACATCTACATTTATGGTAGGTACACAACTGTACTATGTTCATCATGTTTCACTGTTGCAGTCATTACACTTGGGTAGAATCCCAAAGCTGAGGTTAGGTGGCTGGGTCTAAATAGGATTTGGAGAGGCTACCACGCCCTGCAGAACTGCAGTGGCAAAGCCTGCTCTGGATTTAGAGTAGAGAGGTAAGTGGCAGTGCTTGGTGAAAGTGTGCACTGAGCTCCAGGTTGCAGCTTCTAAAATGTCTTTGGTTGGTACTCCTCTGAGAAAGGCTGAAGTGGCTGCTGCTCTGGTAGAATGAGGCCTAATGCCCTTAGGCACCGATTTGCCATGCTGTGCATAACAGAAGCGGGTGCAGTGGCCTATCCATTTTGAAATAGTCTGCTTTGTAATAGGCTTTCCTTGCAATCCTGCAGCATAAGCTACAAACAGTTGCTCAGTTTTTCTGAAAGCTTTTGTTTTGTCCAGGTAAAATCATAGCGGTCTGTTTATATCCATAGAGTGTAGAAGTTTTCCCCCTTTATTTTGTGGATTTGGGTAGAAAGTAGGCAAATGAATGGTTTGGTTCAAGGCCACAATGGAGACCACTTTTGGTATGAATGTTGGGTTTGTCCTAAGTGAGACCCTGTCCAGATGAAAAACGATGAAAGGTTCCACAGCCATTAATGCCTGTAACTCTATGAGACTCTTCTTGCTGAAGTTATTGCTAAGAGCAGAGCAGTTTTCCATAAGAATTTTAGATCAGCTGTGCTGGCTGGCTCAAATGGAGGCAGTGTGAGTTTTTCTAAAACAAAATTGAGATCCCAAGTTGGTACTGGTGCTGTCCTTGGGGGTCTTATATTTTTTGCCCCTCTGAGGTACTGTTGTAGTAGAGGATGTGAAAAAATAGGAGGCTCCGTATTGTAATGAGCTGAAATGGCAGAGGCATGGATCTTAATTGATGAGAAAGATAGGACTTTGTCCAGCATCTCAGTTAGGTATTGTAAAATCTGAAGTATATTAGGGACCAGTGGTTCGAGCCCTTGTGCCTGGTTCCAAGCAAAGAATCTCTTCCATTTTTCTGCATAAGATTTCCTAGTGCTGGGCCTTCTGGCTTCTAAAATAACATCCATAACAGCTTTAGAGAGAGGTGCAGTCTGAGTGGCTACATTATCTGCCATGCTGCCAGATTTAAGGTTCTGAGTTGACTGTGCAGAATCTGATTGTTTTGTTGTGTCAGAAGATGAGGAATTTGAGGTAGAGGCCAAGCTGGGGCTTGAGACAAGCTCCTTAGGAGGGGGTACCAGTGCTGGCGTGGCTAGTCTGGGGCAATCAGGATCAGTTTTGGCCTTTCTTGTCTGACATTTAGGAGTACCTTGGCAAGGAGAGGCATCAGAGGGAAGGCATAGACTGTCAGGCCTTTCCAGCTGAATGACAGAGCGTCCACTTTCCATGCTTGAGAGTGAGAAGTTCTTGTGCAGAATTTCTGTATTTGGTAATTGTGAGGGGAGGCAAAAAGATCTGTGTCTGGGCATCCCCATTTCCTTGTTATGTTGAACACCTGTGGATTTAGTTTCCATTCGTGAGGATCCATGAGATTTCTGCTTAGTTCGTCTGCCAGTGTATTTTTTGTTCCCGGCAGGAATTGTGCCCGCAGATGTACTTGATAAGTCAGTGCTGTGTTCCACAAAGTCATGGCTTGCCTGCAGAGGGGGTAGGAATGTGTGCCCCCTTGCTTGTTTATGTACCACATAACTGTGGTATTGTCCGTCTTTATTAATAGTTGTCCTGGATGCAGTAGGTCCTTGAAAGCTGTCAGGGCATTCTGTACAGCCAGCATCTCTTTTTGATTGATGTGAAGATGCATTTGTTCCTTGGGCCACGTGCCCTGAATGCATTTTCCTTCCATATGTGACCCCCAGACATAACCCGATGCATCCGTTGTTATTGTCTGCCTGGCTGTGGGTAAAGTGAAAGGCTGTCCCTTGTTGTGGTGACAAGCCTGGGCCCACCATCGAAATTCCTGTTGTAGGCAGGGAATTAAAGTAATGATCGTCTCCAGGCTGTGACAATGCTGAGTCCAAACACTTTTTAGATACCATTATAGTTTCCTCATATACAGTTTTGCTTATGGAATTAGTAGAATGCAGGATGCCATGAAGCCCAGGGCCTGCAGAATTTTTCTTGCAGGGAGCTGGGTTTTTGTTGCCATCATTTGAAAGTAATGAGTCAGTTGCCTTTGCTTGTCTGGCGTGAGATAAGCCATCTGGGCAGTTGTATTAAAGCTTGCACCCATGAATATTATCTCTTGTGAGGGTACTAGTTTTGATTTATTTTCGTTTACTGTGTATACTAGGCAAATTAGCAATCTTTTTTACAAACGCCAGATGTTTTAGAAGAATGTCCTTGCTCTCTGCTTGAATAAGGCAGTCGTTCAAGTAGGGATATATTTGAATTCCTTTTTGTCTGCAAAATGCAATTACTGGTGTGAGGCACTTTGTGAAGACGCTGGGCGCAGTAGATAAGCCAAAGGGCAGTGCAGAGAATTGGTGATGCATTGAGCCTGCTATGAATCTGAGGTATCTTCTGCAAGATTGTCTGATTGGAACATGCAGGTATGCCTCCTTGAGGTCCAGAGTAACTAGCCAAGCCTTCTTGCCCAGCATGATGAAGTGTTAACATTTTGAATTTTGGAACATCCAGGAAAGTGTTTAGGATTGACAGGTCCAGTATTGGTCTCCAAGCTTTGTCCTTTCTGGGAACTAAGAAAAGTCTTGAATAAAATCCTTGTCCCTGTTCTTGCTGTGGAACTTTTTGAATAACTCCCATGTCCATAAGAGCAGCAATCTGTTTTTGTGCCTCTGCCGATTGGTTTTGTGGCAGGTCTGGCATACCTCTTGGTTTTGGGAGCATGTGGAAGTGGAACCTGTAACCCCGAGAAACAATATTCAGCACCCATTGGTCCTGGGTGATCTTGTGCCAATTTTTTGAGAAAAGTGCTAGCTTTCCCCCTAGGGGAGCTGTTAAAAGGTAAGTGCTTGGCATTTGAAGAGGGAAGTCATTGTGACCGTTTCCTATAAGGTTGTGATTTGTCTTCCCCTCCTTTGGAGGCTGAAGCACCCCATTGTTTAGGTCGGTAGGAGTCTTGGGGCTGAGATCTGCCTCTTGGGCATCTGCCTCTTTGTGGCCTGTCTGACACAGGAAAGGACCAATTTTTTGAAGGTCAGTTTCTGCTAAATCTAGGTGGTTGAACCTGTAAGAAATCTTTCAATGTCTGCATTGACTTTGCTTTATCCTCCATTTTCTTTAACACCTCTTCTGCCTTACCACCAAAAAAGTATCATACTGTAATGGAGCATCCAATAATTATACTTTTCACATGGTCAGGTAAACTTTGTTCTTTCAACCAAGCATGCCTACGAATAACAGAGCCTGTCACTGCGGCTCTACAAGAAGCCTCTAATGAATCAAAACCACATTGCAGAGTATGCTTTCCCACTTGTTCAACTGCATGCAATAAATCCTGCATTTCCTTACTGTCAAGACCTTCTGTATTTGAAACCATTTTCTGTTTTAACAATGACATGAGGCACTGTTGGTATTTAAGCATGTGAAACTGACAGGTTAAAGCTCTTACAGCTAAAGTTGCAGAAGTGTAAACCTTTTTCCCCCATCTGTCCAGAGCTCTGGAATCCCTATCGGAGGGGACAGGATTTTTAGCAGTGGAAGCCTTAACCCCTTTTGGGCCCTGCAAAATGGTTTCTGGGTCTGCAGCAGGGTTTTTGTAAAGAAATTTATGAGAGTCAGGGACTCTGTAGTACCAGTCTGGTTTGACTGGTGCAGGGGGTAAAAAATCAGGAGACAGACTGGATTCATAAAAAAACATCATCAACAATATCAAGCACAGGGGGGATAGCCAGGGGCCTGTGCTGGGGCAATAAGAAGTCTCTGAGCCTTTTCTTGGATTCTGAATAATCCTGGCTCCAAATGGAAATGCTCCCTCATGGTCTGTAGGGTTTCCCCAAAAGAATAATCCTCAGGTGGAGAGGCAGAAGGTATGGACTCTTCTGCATCAGAGTCCTCATAGGGAGGGAGAGAATATCCCTGATCAGAATATGAGTCAGAGGAAATTGAAACCTGGTCAGAGGAATCATAATCAGTGTCTTGCCTAGGCCTTTTGTCAGGAGGGGTATGGGAACCCCTGATTAAAATAATTAGGTCTTCGGACATTTTAAGCATCTGTTTCTTTGGCAAGGATGACCGTTCTAGAGAATACTGTACTTGTTTCCTTGTCTTTAATGGTGTTTTCGATTTTGCCTTTGCTGCTGACGAGGGCTAAATTGTAAGCTGTGAAGGTCTGAAAACACCCTCAGAAGCAGATGCCTGCTCAGCGGCTCCGGACCCAGAGGGAATAGTTTCCGTAGGCCCAATACCTCGAAGTTTCCACAGGCCTCGGTGTCTCCACGTAGCTGTCTGTTGCGGCCTGTGGCTCTGAGGTAGCAGGGGCTGCGAAAGTGCCTCACTGAGAACCGGCGACTGGCCTAGAAGAGGCTTCGTCGGTTTTGGACCTTGGAAGCCTGTCCTTTTCTTTGTCTCTGCGTTTTTTTTATAGATTCTGGTCGTTTGTTGTTCCGACGGCATTATGTAATTAAATCTTCGGCCAAAATAATGCAAAGCAAAAATCAAACAGACGTTTAATAGTGCGTTTATTGAATCTAGCACACAACCTACAACTAGTGACGACGTGGTCAGGGCCTAGGCAAGGAATACAGAAGGAGTGAAAGTCCTTATGAAGTATTTGCTTCCCACATGAAATATAAATATTAACTTTTACTGACATCAGTCTGGAGCAAGAAAAAGTTTCCCCAACGGGGTAAACTTTATTGAAGACTTCGGATCTGAAACTCAATTTTGAAAATCTCAGGAGTCGGCCGACTGGCACTTGTGAACTGCTTCCGCTTCGGGCACCGCGCGGCAAGAAAGAATGAAGAAAATGGCGTCGGTTGCAACTTTTATACCCCTGGCACACTGACGTCCGACAAGAAGCGACAACAACAGACGCCGGACCAAGACTTTGGAACTCGGGCAGACTGCGGGTCGCCTGCCAGCAGGATAACCCAAGTGTAATGACTGCAACAGTGAAACACGATGAACATCGGAGAGATCAGGTAATTAGCCAGGCTGCAAGGTTTAGGGTTTGAAGCAGTTTGTGCAAAATCTGGCCCTCCTGCTGGGACAGCAGGGTAGGGGTCTGAGGCAGGTGCCAGCAGTGGCACACTGCGCAAGAGGCCGTACCAGTGTTAGCATGGTCAGTCTGGTGCAACCTGTATTGTCCTTGGTTTGTCCTGTTTGATCTTTAGTAGCACTAAGGATAGGAGAGGCAGAGTTGGAAAGGCATAAACTGACTGGATGCCCTGTCCTTCACCTGGAAAAACCTCTTTCCAAGCTTGTTTGTGGAGAGTCCTTGTGCAGAATTTGTCCAATTGGTGGTTCTGAGGGGAGGCAAACAGGTCCATCTCTGGGCTCCCCCATTTGTTTCTCAACATGATGAATATCTCTGGTTCCAGTTTTCACTCGTGTGGGTCCATGAGATTTCCGCTTAGGTCGTCTGCCAGTGTATTTAGATTTCCTGGCAGGAATTGAGCCTGTAGGTGCACTTGGTAGCTCAAGGTTGTGTTCCATAGAGCCATGGCTAGTCTGCAGAGAGGGTATGAGCGGGTTCCCCCCTGCTTGTTTATGTACCACATAACAGTGGTGTTGTCCGTCGTTACCATTAGTTGTCCTGGAAGAATGTGGTCCTTAAAGGCTGTCAGAGCATTCTGTACAGCTAACCTTTCTTTTTGATCGATATGCAGGTGCATTTGACTTGGGTTCCATTTGTCCTGAATGCACTGCTCTGCCAGGTGAGCCCCCCATGCATAGTCGGATGCATCTGTTAGGATTTTGGCGGCAGGGGGTAGAGTGAATGGCAGTCCCTCGTTTTGGTGGCAGGCCTCTGCCCACCAAAGGAACTCTATCTTTAGACAGAGTATGATAGGAATCATTGATTCTAGATCCTGAGAAAGTTGACACCATAGGCTTTTTAAATACCACTGTAGTTTCCTCATATGCAGTGTTGCACATGGAATTAGTCGAATGCAAGAGGCCATAAACCCCAGGGCGTGCAGTATTTTCCTTGCAGATAGATGGGTCTTTGTGGCCAGTACTTTGAAGTAGGCTGTCAAATGAACTTGTTTCTCTGGCGTGAGGTAGGCCCATCTGGGAAGTTGTATTCAACATTGCTCCCAGGAATACAATTTGTTGGCAGGGTACAAGATGAGACTTCTTTTCGTTTATGGTGTACCCCAGAGAAGTTAGCAATTTCTTTACAAATGCCAGATGATTTAATAGTATGTCCTGTCTTTCTGCCTGAATTAGACAATCATCCAGGTATGTGTCTATTTGAATATTTCTTTGCCTGCAAAATGCAATGACTGGAGCTAGGCACTTTGTGAATACCCTGGGTGCAATAGATAAGCCAAAGGGCAGTGCAGAGAACTGATAATGCATGTAGCCTGCTCTGAAGCGTAGGTATCTTCTGCAAGATTCCCTTATTGGGATGTGCAGGTAGGCTTCCTTTAAATCCAGTGTTGCCAACCATGCATCTTTGCCTAGCATGGGAAGCAGCTAATGAAGAGTTAACATCTTGAATTTTGGGATTACCAGAAATGTGTTTAGTACAGGCAGGTCCAGGATAGGACGCCTGGAATTGCCTTTTCTGGGTACCAGGAAAAGTCTCGAGTAAAAACCTTGTCCCCATTATTCTTCTGGGACAGGTTGAATAGTCCTGATGCTTAAGAGAAAGAACTTGCTTTTCAGCCTCTGCCCACTGATTTAGGGGTAGGTCTGACCAACCGTTTGGGGTTGGTAAGGAGTGGAAGTGGAATCTGTATCCTTGGGAAACTACATTTAAAACCCATTTGTCCTGGGTAACGAGTTCCCTATTTTTTGCATGCAGGGCAATCTTTCCCACTAAAGAAACAGTCAGTTGAGCAGGGCTTGGAAGGTTTACAGTTAAGTCATTAAGACAGTTATCATAGGGGGAGTCTTACTACTCCCTGCTTTGGAAGTGGGAGCCCCCCACTGCTTAGGCCTTTGAGTACCTTGGGATTGAAGCCTGGGTGTTCTGCTGGTTCTGGGTTTGGACTAAGAAGGTCTGGAAGAGGCAGGAAAGGACCAATTATTAGAAGGCTAATGCCTACTAAATCTGAGAGGCTGTACTGGCAGGAAATCTTTAACAATTTGCATAGATTAAGCTTTTTCCTCCATCTTTTTAAGTACTACTACTAATTGGTTGTCAAACAGGCGGTCTTGGTTTAAGGGAGCATTCAGTAATTTAGCTTTAACATGATCTCACAAAGACTGCTCCTTAAGTCAAGCATGCCTTCTCAGTACAGACCCACTGATAGCAGCCCTGCAAGATGCCTCTACTGAATCAAAACCACATTGCAAAGTATGTTTTCCAACTTGTTCAGCAGAATGCATTAAATCCTGTAATTCTTTATTTTCAGCACAGTCAGGAATCAACATCAGTCTCTGTTTAAGCAATCTAATATGCTGCTAATACTTTAACATATGAAACTGGCAGTTTAAGGCCCTAATGGCCAAAGTTGCAAAAGTGTATACCTTCTTACCCCATCTATTCAGCACCCTGGAATCTCCATCAGAGGGGGTAGGGTTTTTGGCAGTAGTAGCCTTAATGCCCTTGGGTCCCTGTGAAATGGTCTGAGGATCCGCAGTAGGATTTTTAAAGAGGAACTTGAGAGTCAGGTACCCTAGAATACCCATCAGGTTTTCTGAAAGCAGGAGGTAAAGCATCGGGGCCAGGCTAGATTCCAAGAAGGCATCATCTACAATGTCCAGAATAGGAGGGATAGCTAAAAGCCCATGTTGAGGCAGGAGTAGAAATTCCCTAAGCCTCTTTTTAGAGTCAGAGTAATCCTGGCTTTTCCAGCAGAAATGCTCCCTAAGAGTATGCAAGGGTTCACCAAAAGAGAAATCCTCTGGAGGGAAAGCAGAGGGAATAGAGTCCTCATAGGTAGATAAGGGCAAATCCTGGTCATCAGAGAAAAAATAAATTTTAGAATCCTGATCAGAAGAATCAGAAGGAAAAATCAGTCCTAGGTCTCTTAGAAGGAGAAGGGTGGCTTCCCCGGATTAGAGTAATAAGGTCTTTAGCCATTCTGATTTGTTTTTTAGGCATAGGGGCCTGACCATGCAGTCAGGGTGTCAGTTTTCTGAGCATGGATCGAGTTTTAGGCCTTGAAGAAGATGGCGTCTGCTTAATATCCAAGTCAGTAGACCTGAAAACACCCTCACAGTGACTCCGGACCCATCCAAGGTAGAGACATCCGCAGGTTCCACAGTTGTAGAAGCATCTTGTGGCATTCCGGACTCCGAATGGTTCTCAGTAGAGGCCTGCGAATCCAACTGGTGACTAGCTTAGTAGAAGCGTAGTCGGCAGCTTTGGACTTGTGTGGTCTCTGTCTTTATCTTTGCGTTTTTTCAGAATGTCTGTAGTCGGGTGGCTTACTGAAGCCATTTCTGGATAAATGAACCGAATACCAAAGTATTTAGATGTGAAAATAAACCAACGACTAATAGTACGAGGTTTGAATAAGGCACAAAACAGACAGCGAGGTACATCTTGGTCTGGGCCCAGGCAAGGAATGCAGCATGAATGAAAATCTTTATGAGGCATTTGCTTTCCACAAGAAATACAACTGTTAACTTTTACTGACATCGGTTCAGAGCAAGAAAAAGGGTCCCCAACGGGGTACTAAGCTTAGTTGAAGACTTCGGATCTGAAACTCGAAAACGTAAATTTCAGGAGTTGGCCAACCGGCACTTGTGAACTGCTTCTGCTTCGGGCACCGCACAGCAAGAAAGACTAATGTAATGCCGTCGGCTGCATGCTTTATACCCCGGACTACCTGACGTCATGGAAGATTAGACAGCAACCGACGCAGGACCCAAGACTTTATCAGGCTGACTGAGGGCTATCTGCAAGCAGATGACTCAAATGTGATGATTGCAACAGTGAAACACGAAGATCACCCTGTCTTTGTGGAAGACTCTGTAGGGGGGACAGGCCATTAAAGCCTGCAATTCTGACCCTCTTCTGGCTGAAGTGATAGCCACCAGCAAGACAGTCTTCCATGTACACATCTGCAAGGAGGAAGGCCCGGCAGGTTCAAAGGGATGTTGGGTTAATTTTTCCAAGATGTAGTTAAGGTCCCAAGGCAGAGAGATATGTTTCCTAAGTGGCTTCATGTGCAAGATGCCTTTAAGGAAGAGCTTTACTTCGAGCCTGGCCAGCAAGGGGGTTCCAGGGGCAGGCAGGCTGAAATGGCCAAGAGGTGTACTTTTACAGAAGAAAAAGAAAGGTCACTATTTATCAATTGACACAAGTAGTTTAGAACCAAAAGAACCTCAATGGAGCTGGGGTCCCTTCCCTTTTTCAGACACCATTTTGCAAGTCTTTTCCATTTAGCCAGGTAAGATTTTATGGTGGTAGGTTTCCTAGCCTCCCTTAAGATTAAAAACGTCCTCTGAGTAGTGGTGTCTGAAAGGGATCAAAAAAGTTGATCACCCACAGAGTCAGAGACATCTGTACCTGTGGGTGTAAGAGTTCCTTTGTCTTGTGACAGTACGTTCACCTTGTAGGGTAACTTGAAGCGAGTGTCCTTGGTTAGTTTGTGAAGTCAGGGGAACGAGTGCTGCCCTGGCCAGTAGGGAGTCACTAACAAGACTTGGTTTGTCCTCCTGAATTTTTCCCCTCAGAAAAGATGCTGAAAGCGTCCACTCTCCATGCTAGAGGGGAGCAGATTTTTGAGCAGAAGGTCTGTAGTTGCCTGCTCTGGGGGGAGGCAAACAAGTCGATTTTTTGAGAACCCCACCAGTAAACTATGTCTAAGACCACCTCCCTGTTCAGCATCCATTCGTGCTGAGGCAAGGAGGTCCTGCTCAACAGATCAGCATGGTGGTTGTCCTGTGAGGGGATATAGACCGCCTGCAGGGCTAACTTCAGCTGGGAGGTTAAGTCCCATATCAGCAGGGACAGACTGCACAGCTGGTAGGCCTTTGTTTCTCCTTGCTTGTTGAGGTACCATATCACAGTGTTGTCGGTGACTATCTGGAGCACCCCTGGAACCAGAAGGGGGGAGAAGGTCAGTAGAGCTTAGTAAACTGCTGTCATTTCCCTGATGTTGATGTATTTTGCCTGAAGAGAGTATTGCCATTTTTCTTGAATCGTGTAAGAGGCCAGAGTTGCTCCCCAACCTGAATCTGAGGCATCTGCATGCATAACTTGGTTTGGGGTGGGGGGCTGTATTGGAAGCCCTGAGTTCATTTGCACTTGCTGGATCCACTAACTGATTTCTGTTTTCAGACAGGGAAGGAGGGGAATGGACTGCTCTAGGGGAAGTACTGGGACCAGGTATTCTTCTGGTACCACTGCAGCTTGCGCATGTGCATTCTTGCCAGTGATAGCATGGGAAAATCGTTGCTACCACTAAACCCAGGAGATGAAAAAAATGTCTTTCCGTCACCTTTCGGGATACAAGAGCTTCCTGGAAGTGGGAAGTTAAAGACAGAACCTTGTCCTGAGGTAGAAAGGCCTTCATTGGGTCTGTTCTGATTCTACAGCCAAGAAAAATCTTGTCCTGGCTTGGGATCAGAGGATTTGGGGAGGTTGATGGTGAATCCTAGGTTCTGCAGAAGGGACATGGTGAAATGAAGACGCTTTAATAGAGCATCTCTGGACTCTGCCAGAATAAGGATGTCGTCCAGATAAGGGAAGATTTGTATCCACAGAGTTCTGCAAAAGGCAATGGCTGGGGCTAAGCACTTTGTAAAGATCCTGGGGGCAGTGGATAAACCAAAGGGCAAGGCAGTAAATTGGAAATGAGAGGAAGCGCCAGAGAAACGTAGGAAGTATCTGTGGGAACTCCTGATGGGTATGTGCAGGTAGGCTTCCTTTAGGTCTAGGGTGACCATGAAAGTCTTGGCTGGAATGAGAAGCAGCAGGGTGGGGGGAGAGAGCATTTTGAAAGAGGGTACCTGAAGATGTAGGTTTAGAAAGGACAGATCTTAAGATAGGTCTCCAAGGGCCATCTTATTTGGGGACCAGGAAGAGACTGGAGTAAAACACTTTTCCTTCTTGACCTGGAAAAACAGGTTCTATGGTGCCTAGCTTTAGATCTGCCAGAACTTGTGGCATGAGATGTGCCTGGTTTTTGGGGAGGGAAGGGATGCCTCTTGTGGGAGGCTTCTCTTTCCAGGATAGGAAGTACCCTTTTTGGATTAGGTTTAAGACTCACTGGTCTAAAGTGATGGATTGCCAAAGGGGGAAGACAGTGGGAAAGGCAGGCTTACAGGGGGAGGTGGGCAAGGCAGTCACGCATTACTGTGGTCTCCCCTGTCCTGAAAGGCTTGTCTGGGTTGCTGTGGTAGACCAGAGGACTTGGAGGCAGTATGTGTTCTAGCCCCTCTCCTGGACCAGGAAGAGGTAGAGTGTGGAGTACATCTTACAAAGGTGGCTTTAGCAGGGTAGTTCCTACAGTACTTCGGTATGGGCAACACCGGCAGGTGCTTAATATCCTGAAGTTCTTTGCTTTTTTCTTATAGATTTTTAAAAAGGTCAGCGGATTGTTTTCTGAAAAGCACATTGTGGTCTAGAGAGGCATCCAAGATTTTGGCCTTGAAGTCCTTGGTGAAGTTCTGGAGTCTTAGCCATGAGTACCTCCTGAGGGCTGAAGCATATGCTGCAGACCTGGCAGATACTTCTGCAGCATCATAGCTGCACCGGATGGAGTGTCTGGCTATCTGTTGGGCCAAGGAAAGTTTGGATGAGATGTCCATCTTGCTTGGACCGTCAGGCAAGGAGGCGGCTTGAGAGAGCAAGTTTAATGCATACTTGGTCATGTGGGTCTGATAATTTATGGCTCTGAAAGCCAAAGTAGAAGTGTACACCTTCTTCCCCATCCTATCCATGTACTTACTGTCTTTGTCAGTGGGTAGCAGGGAGGCAGATGGCAGCAGTCTAGATTGCTAAACTGCCAAGGTGGCAATAACAGCTGGATCAGCAAAGGTTGGCTTAACTAAGAATTTGTGGTCCTCTGGTACTTTATAGAAACGGTCAGGATGCTTAGGGGATGGAGGCTGGGAGTCAGGGTCCTTCGAAGCCACGCTGAAGGCATCCAAGTAAACAGGCAGAACAAGGGGAAATGCAGAAGGGTTGGGGGAAATTCCACTTGCAGCAGTTCAAAGTACCTTTTTTGGGTGTATATCATTTGGGAGGTATCCCATTTAAAGCAATCATTCATCTTGGTGATGGTCTCACCAAAAATAATGTCCTCAGGGGGAGAGTCCCCATCCACAGATTCCTCATCCAGAAAGTAATATTCTAAGGGGGGGCAATCTGGGAAATATAAGAAATGGACTCCTCTGATGATGAGAAATAAGAGCCATGTTCTTCAATGACCCGAGGAGTCATGGATGGGAGGGAAGAAGCACAGACAGGCCCAGGGCTCAGAACAGGCAGGGTGGAGGTGGCTGAGGCTGAAGGTCTAAGAGCCATGAATGCCTGCATGACAGAAGCAGTGAAGGCCTGCCAATCCGGTGTGATTTCTGAAGAAGTAGAGGTATGTTTAGTTTTCTGTTTCTTTTTGGCCGGAGAGGATGTAGAGAGAGGCCTGGCATCAGGAAATTAGCACATCCGAAGTCTGGATCCCTGCCGGAGGTATTACCGAAACTGGTTCCCCCTTGACGGGCGTCGATGTCTGAGTGAGCTCCTAGGATGTGCCGATCATCAGCTGCGAAACTGTTTCCTCGAGGGATGTCGCTGCAGTCGACGGATCCTCCGAGCGCACCTCAACCCCCTAGATAGACAGTTGGCGGTGCGTCGGGAAGTGGAGCGGCAGGCGAAGAAGGCCTAAAAACCTTGGCCTTCTTGTGAGAAGTTCAGGTGCATCCTCGGATGCAGGATCTATCCTAAGGGCTAACCGTTTGAGGCATTGCTTCTCAAAATAGAGTTTTAACGATGCTAGCCGGCTGCGCAAGGTCTTAGGAACAAACAATTTACAAACAGCATAGGAGAAGTGATCATGTCACCGGCCTAGGCAAAAAACACACTTGTCACGGGCGGCCTTTATGGGGCATCTGGCAAATGCACTGGCACTTTCCCTTTTTTCCTGACATCAGCTAAAGGCTACAACCACCAAGCGCTAGCTAGAACTATGGTCAAAAATAAGAAAAGTTGAAACCCAATGGGCTACTTTTCTTTAAGATGCGACGCCTGTGAAGAGGCGATCGTACGATACGAATGTCATATGTGGCTGAAAATTTCTGAGGATTGTGCATGCAGACGTCACATTTAAGGGGCCTGGTTTATGGCCCTGCATGTGACGTCCCGCGCACAATACAGCAGCAAAGCTGAAGCTTTTGTACAGAAACCGACGTACGAGTCGCCTGAGGGCAGAAAATCCCACGCCATGAATACTGCAACACAGGAAAAGGACATACATGGTTTATCTCTTGCCAGGCAAAGTGGTGCAGAGAGAAATGCCCCCCCACCACACCCCCGACTGCCACCAGAGGCAAGCAATCAGGCCGCTGTCCAAAAAAAAAAAAAAAAAAAACCCTCGATCCCTGGTTACGTGGACCCCCTCTGTCCCTAAAGGGACGTCTTCCGTTTGAATTACCCCTCTACTGTGGGGGGGGGGGGGATTCTGCTTGAGTGTCATGGGTTGGGATTTTCGGTACCACATCTTTCCACTCCTGTTGTTCCTAGAGTAAGGTCTCTGAGGACTAGAGAAACGGACACTTATGGCAGACAGGTTCTTACCGTCCATTTCATACCTGGCTAAGGTATCCTTAATCTTAGAGCTAAACAGGGATGAGGCCTCTATGGGGGTGTTAAGGACGGAAGACTTGAAAGGATCTGCAAAATCACAAAGTGTGAAATCAACCTCATGGATGAAATGGAAATTGACTCCAGGGTTGCAAGTTGTCAGGCAACCGTGTCTCGTACCTCATCAGACACTGCTCCTGCATGCGTTTCGGAAAGTTCTGAAATTAAGTCTCTCTGAAGACATGTAAAGTGTGCCAAGTAGTTCATACAGCTGATCGCAAATGTCGCTGAAGAAAAGACCTGCTTCCCTAACCTATCGCCCAAGATGCCCTGTTCGGGGGGGGGGGGGGGGGCAGTGGAGCTCTCTTCAGTGAGCTCTTTCTTTGTGGCTGCTGCCAACCATAGCATCAACAGGAAGACCTTTGGACCAATGGGGCTGATTATCTGTTGGAGAGAGTATCTTATCTTGCCTACGTGGGACTGGCTCAAAGGCATCAGGTGTTGTCAAAGCCAGTTGCACAATGTACTGTACAAGTTAATCTACGTGTGGGGGAGGAGGGTCATCCAAGAGGTAGGTCGGGCTCAGAAAGCCTGCAAAAATACATTCTCCTTGGGGGAAGGGGTGATGGATTTCCAATTGCCCCGCTGTTTCAGTATTTCTAGGATGTTCCCAAAGGAGACATCTTCAGGGGGTGACCGTGGGGACCCTTCCCCTCCATCGTAATCTGCACCTTCAATGATTCCTCAAGGGAATCAACATGTTTCCTCTTGCACGCTTTTTTGCGAGGGGAACTCCTCGATGGGAATGTAAGAGTAGGAACCTGCAGAAGAGGAGCCTTGATGAAGGCTAACTTGAGGCTCCCCGAACCCGATGCCCAATAGTTGTGAAATATGGTAGCTGTGGCTTAGAGGCACGAGGAAGACGGCACATCTCAGATGCCGAAGAGTCCAACTGGGAGCCAAGCTGTGGCTAAGTGCTCTCTCCATCGCCTGGAAGGCCAGACCAACCCCCCCCCCCCCCGAGGAGGGATGGGGGCCAGGAACCAAAACAGACCAACTCGAAACCAGAGTCACACCCCACCATGAAGGGCCAAACCCAAAGGAACAAGCCTCCGGAAGAGACAGGGCTGCCAAGGCAGGACAATCTCGGACCCGATGATGGCCTGTTTCAGCAGATGGTTCAGACCAAAGAAGTCTCCAGCACCGAAGTGAGATCCACTATCAGTGCCAAAGCTGCTGGAACCGAGGTAGCAGTCGGTGAAAATACTTCCAAAACCTGCAAAGAGATTGGAGGAGGAAAATACAGTGGTGTCCTCTGCTCTGAATGGGAGAGATGAGGAGGAGAAATGTCTCTGCCCATCAACAGCTGGTCCACCAGTCTCACTCTATCAAACTCTGACAGGCTCTTGGAGGAAGAGGTAGATAACCCCAACGGTGAAACCGGAATGTACTGCTGTCCATAGAAAGGGTCCACAGACTAGGAATATCTGGTTCTGGGAAGAATTTAATCTCTCTGAGCAGAGGTCGAAAGACCAATATGAAGTTCAGGGACGGAAAAGACCGGTTCAGGAGTGACTATTGTTGGCACAGAGATGTGTTGGAGCGGAGGCAGTTTTCACAATGGTTGTCGGACCCGAAGTTGATGCAGATGTAGTGACCGGAGCAGACGATGTAGTCGGTGCCGTGGGAAAAGTTAATGGTGCAGTTGTAGACATCAGAGCAGACACAGTCGGTGCCGATGGAACAGAGTGCTGATGAAATCGCCTCTTTTGGAGCAGAATTCAGAGCGGAAGATTTCGGTCTCGGAAACGAAGACTCTGAGATAACTTCGGAACCTTAGGCCTTGGTTCTGATAATTTCGTCCCGTGAGGAGAAGTGGGAAGGGACTTGCTCTTCTATCATCTTTCTTCAGGGGGGGTGAAGCCAGCAAGCATAAGTTTGTTTGTGCATTCCGTGAGTGTGGGGGAGCTGAAAGTCATACAGATATCACAAGGCGGTTTTTCCGATAAATGCGAAACCCCTAAGCGGTATACACAAGATACATGACTGTCTACGTTTGGCATTTTTCTGTCACATTTGTCACACCTTTTAAAGCCAGTAGTTTTCTTTTCAGACATTTTCCACAAAGGAGTATATTAATTTCCAAACGGGAAATCACACATTCCAAAAATAACAGTAATAATAATAGTAAAGATCCACAACAAGAAAAACACAATTCCCAAGTGTAAGAAAGGAAGTGAAAGAACAGATGGTGTACCAAGTGGTATGGAAAGACTACCTAAATAAATGGGTAAGGAAAAGTACCAACAATGGTAGAAGAATTACCAAATTGGTAGAAAGAGGTGAAAATAGAGCACTAGCAAAAAGGTTCAACAAAAAGAATGACCAAGTATAGAAAAAAGGTCTTTTAAGGAAGAAATTCCTCAGAACTTATCAAAAAAAAAATACACTTAGCTGAGAGGCTGTCTGGCAACTCTTGTTTCATATGCGGCAAACGAGATCTGAGGTAATATGGAGAAGGGCACTAGGGGGCAAAGCTTAGCTCAAGAGTTTTCTGGCTGACATGGGCTTGATAAATAACCGAGTTGGAACAGAGGATCAGTTCCGAACCCACATGTAAGGAATGAATGAAGATTTAACATCACGTGTATTAGTTTAAGGGTGTGCACACTTATGCAAACAGCATATTGTACATTTTTTATTTTTTTTTATATTTTTTCCCCTAACAGATTTGTTTGTTTTTCAATTGAATTGTTCAATTGAATTGTACAGGTTATAGGTCACATTAAAGGTAGGAAAAGTTTTGAAATGATTTATTGTGGTTTAAATTTTTTTATATTACAAAAACTTGGCATTTTAAGAGGGATGTATAATCTTTTTATATCCACTGTAGATATTTTAGGTCATTAAGGACCTTGTGAAACCTGCCTGGTCTCTTGGGAGCTGGAGGTTGAGAGTCAGGTGCAGAAGAGGCAGACTGAAAGAGGAAGTAATACCTCTTCTGGGCATCAAAGAACTGGGTAGATTGCCAATCGAAGTGTTTCATCAAGTTCTATATAGTCTCCCTAAAGGAAGCTTTCTCAGTGGGTGAATCAAGTGAGAGGGAGTAGTCTTTGTTGGAGGAAATTTGCCCAGGAGAATACATTTGAGAGGAATAGTCAGTATCATAGTCTTGTTTTTCATCAGAGGATACATATTAAGAGAGTAGCCTGTGGCTGGGGAGACCCAAATGAGGGAGGTCTCAAGGACATAATCACATTGAATAACCCGTGTGAAAACTGTCCACGTTTTCTCCCTAGCTGTTAAGGGACTGGCTACATCCTTAGTCTTTTTTTTTTTTTTTTTTGTTCTGTTCTTTTGTTTAAGACGTGATGTCTGCATGCATGAATTGCCTGAGAACCTGGGATCTTTCCTTAAAATTTGCAAAATGCTGCGAGATCCTTCTGAAATTAAAAGGCGCAGTTCCTCAGACTATCAGCAGTCTGCAAGGGTGCAGGAGCCATACCGGCCTCAGACAGAGTCCCAGTAGCGGGCAACTGCGTAGTAGTCTGACATACCATGGGCTCTTTAACCTCAGCAGGTATGCTGGAGTATGGAAATATTAGTTGTGTAAAATCTTACCGTAACTATAGATGTCCCCCTCTTCCACGTTACAGTATTCTCACATGTGGAGATCCTCTTCCGCAGGTGAACTGAATGTCCAGCTCATACACAGAAGCTTAGCCTGGCTGCTATAAGGTATGTGGGATGTCACACACAGGAACCATAAACCGTGGGCCATAAGTGTGATGTCCGCACACACAGACCTCAGAACTGAACGCCCACTCGGAAGGTAGGCCAAGGGCAGCTGACAGATATAATCCAGATAGGGAAAAGGTACTACAGGAGTCTGCTGTTACGGAAGGAAATACTGCAAAATGGAAGTGAACATCTATGCTTATGATAAGATTTTACACAACTAATCAATGTCCTTTTATTCTCATGTTGCAGTATTCTCACATGTGGGAGAGTACCAAAGTCAGATATACGGGTGGAAGAAGATGCAGTCTCCAAGAATCCATGCAGGATGGCTTTAGCAAATCCTGCCCTAGCTCTGGAGATCTTATCCAATTTATACTGTTTAGTGAAAATGTGGACAGAGAACCATGTAGCCGCCTCTAGGATGGTGGCTGTATCAAGGCCTTTAATTCATTAACTCCAATGGAGCTCGGGAAATTTGCACTGTAACATCCAATGGGCACAGCCCAAGACTTTTGACAGAATCAAATTATGTCCTCACTTTTCAAACAAATATTCATATCTCTGGAACCACAGGGATTATGAAAGTATAAATGGCAAACTTTCTAGCACAAACTATTTTTATAGTGGTAGTATTCTACAGATCCTAGGTCTTAAACCGAATTTTATAAGTCAGACTAAACACAGTAACGATTATATTTGTAATATTTTGTAAACAACTTACAATATCTCAGCAACCACTCAAGTTACATACATTGTCAGCAGCATTTTACTAATCTGAGAGCTTTCATATGAGCAACTCAACTCAAACTGAAAACAAACTGATGAAATACGGAAAACAGCCACCTCCTAATCCAGCAAAAGCCAGGCACTCAGTCACAAATCCTTCCAAATATTGCCAGGAAAGTAAATCCAGAAGACGTGCTACTAACAAAACAACGCTTTTATTTGTAAAAAAGAAAGAGCGTTTTCGCCGTAGTTTTACTACAGCTTCTTCAGAACAAAACCATTTTAAAAATACCGCCCATTTATAAACAAGACGTGCATAGCGTGGCTTAATAATTAAATACATTTAAAGAGACACTATGTCGAAGCCACGCAAAATGCACTCAAATAATATAATCACTCAAGTATTTTCACAACTGAGACACTTGTAAAAGAGTATTACGTGTTAAAAAGTTTAGTTAACTGTGCATCTCGTGTCACATGACAATGTAAACACATCACAAAATGAACAGAAAAAGTGAGCCACAAACGCCCCTTTTAAAGCTTAACAAGTGTCAGCTACAAAAACAAGTTAACTGACAACCTAAAGAATATTATACTAAAGTTGTTTGCAATCTAAAAGATAATATATAATCCTATATAAAAAATAAAACATATAAATGTATAAAAAATATATAAAAAGTATGAGTGCTTGTGACATGTAATGCAAAACATTAAAACAATCAATTAGTTTTTTAAACTTAAAAAACTGGAATGAGATGAATGACATAATGTAACAGTTAAGTCCTAACTACACTATTGTCTCAAGTAGTTCCTCATCTTTAATATACAAGAGATGTTACAGTTTTCGTTTAATCCTGGGACACAAAAAGAATTCAACCGTAGTTGCCATTTTAATTCCCGGATCTCTAGTAGGATGTTAGTTGGTCCACCCCCCACAGACTGTGGTACTACATCAATAGCCATGAAGCAAAAACAGTGTCCCTCATATTTTAAACAATGTTTTGCTAGAGCATTTTCACATTTTTTAGTTCTTATTGCATAAAAATGCTCATACACCCTGTCACGTAGCCTATGATCAGTTTTACCTACGTAGTATGCTTCACAGCAGTTACATAGGGCCAAGTAAACAATGGACCTAGAAGTACAATTAAGTTTGTAGTTAATGTAGTAGTTCCTACTACTAATTTTGAAGGAGCTACAAGTTTTTACAAACTGACAGTACTTACAAAACCCACACTGTGTGCAACCTTTAAACTTTATGTTGTTGTTTGACCTATTGTTCTCAAGAATAGATTTTAGGTTACTCCCTCGTTTATATACAAACTTAGGTCTATCCCCTAGTTTTTCAAATAGTTCTTCATTATTCAAAATGAAGTGCCAATTTTTCGTTAGAATTAATTGAATATCCAAAGAATTACTACTAAAAGTGGAAATAAAACTTGTTTTAAAAGATTCTGTGTTGTTGGGATCACTTCTTTTGTTGGTATTCACTAGTGCTAAAGCTTGCTCTCTCACTTCTACACAAGAAGTGGAAGTGTCCACTTCTATAGTACTCTTACTGAGAAGGGGGAGATAAACACAATTCAACCGTTTGTTGTTAACTTCTTCCAGAAGTTCCAAGAACAAGTCTAATGGATAATCTCTACTTATAAACATACTTCTTAGGTTGTTACATTCATTGTCAAATGCCGTTTCCCTACTACACATCCTTGCTGCTCTTATTAGTTGTCCTTTAATGATGGCTCTTTTTTGTCTAAAAGGGTGTGAACTTTTAAAATGCAAGAAGGAATTGCAGTAAGTTGGTTTTCTATGAATTGTAGAAATATATTCTAAGTTGTTAACATCCTTAAAAAGTTTCACATCCAAATAGTCTATTTCAGTAGTGGAAAATGTAGATTATTTTAGAAAAGGAGTGGAATCATTGAAGCATTCTACTAATGTCATAGCTTCAACTGCATTCCCATCAAACAAAATAAACACATAGTCAAGGTATCTAGTATATAATCTGATTTTACCCATAATAGTGTTCTCAAACAGGTACACCTTTTCCCAATACGCCATAAATAGGTTAGCAACGGTAGCTCCACATGGTGACCCCATTGCTATACCTTGTTTCTGCAGGTACACTTTCTCATTGAACATAAAGTAATTCGATGTTAGAATGATGTCTAAAAGTTCAGAGACAATATCCATCTCATTTTTTGAAGCACTAAGTTCACTAAGCAGTAGGGGAAATCCACTCTACTGCTTCTAAATGTGGTATGGATGTGTAGTGGTCAACGACGTCAACCGTGAGAAAGTTGAATGAGTTGTCAAAATCAATATTATTCATACTATTGAGGAAAGACCATGAATCCTTGCATATGTTTGGGATTAATTTCAAATATTTAGCAAGGATCGTTTCAACTAATTGTGCACAAGGGTGAGTAATTGATAAACGACTATCAATTAGTGCACGCACTGGTGGGTTATGTAAATTCTTATGGATTTTCGGAATACCGAAAATCACAGGGTTTTTCGACATATTGATGTCAATATAATTATATGCGTCTAGGTCAATTTTACCCCCAATAAACATGTCTCTAAAGTAACCTCTAATCCTCATTTTTGAAATATTCATCTCATTAATTGAAGATGAAGTATAAGCTGCACTAGATAATATACTCTCCATTTTTTCTATATAGGTATGGTTATCAAATATAACCAACCCACCTCCTTTGTCTGGTTTAACAACTCTTGTTGCTGAGGAGCAAAGATGTTTAAGACAGTTCATTTGTTCAACTGTGGTGTTATAATCAAAACACCTTTTAGTCACTCTGTCATCATAACATAGATTCCTAATGTCAACCTCACATGCTTTCTCAAACAAAGCTAACCCAGTGTGTAAAGGAGGGTTAAATGTGCTAGCTAATTTTAATTTAAAGTCATTGATGACGTTAGTATTGTCAAAAATAGTGTGAAGATTAAGCTTCGACAAAACATTTTAGATCTATAATGGTTTTAGGAAGATTACATTTCCTTGTAGGAACAAAAGTGTTCCCATAAGCTAACAGTTCAATTAAACAAGGATCTAAGTTGACACTCGAGAAGTTGTAAATCTTAAAGTCACCCTTTTTGTTAGTAAGTACTTTCAACTTATTGTTGTAGGGGTCATCTAGCGCAGTTACGTCTGGAACAGTTGGTTCAGTCATTTGTTCCAGGTCTTGTGTTGATCTACTAAGTTCAGTTCCACAAATTACTAGAGACGTTAATTTCTTGTTTTGTTCCATTTCTTCTGTTGGAACTTGGGGTTCCGCGGCCATAAAAAATGTCCATTGTTAGAGTTGTTATTATAGTTGTACTGTCGATTGCCCACATATTGAGGGGGACCATTTTTATTGGCATTTGCTTGTATTCTATTACTACGTCTCGGGCCTTGACCCTCTGTGTCGTCAGGGGCAGAGTCAGGGTCATTCTCACTCGAAAGTGAATGTTGGTCCAATCTCTCATTCCTTAAGTCTTTAACAGTAGTGGTACATGAACCACTTAATTTCATATAAGCTGTATTATTTGAGTACGATAATCTGTCTCTCATTAGTTTTTTATTTTTAGTTGCTTTTGATTTTTCAACAAACAGATCTATGCTCGTGAAGATACGGGCATAGTCAAAATCTATAACACTCAAAGTCTAAATCATTTTTTAAAACGGTGTCCAAAATAGACACCTCGTTAGTCAGTTTGTCAATCTGGATATTGTAATGCTTGATCATTACATCAAGTAGCTGCAAACCCTGAGCGTCAAACAGTAAAGCCAGTTCTTTGTTGAAGTCAGAGTCAAAGAATAGTCCAATGGGGCAAAAGGAAGACCTTAACCCCTTAGGAATCAACTTCTCCGACTGACATTGCATAAAGTACTTCACTTCCAATTGTAGTCTTTTTAATTTTAAAAGTTTTAAATCCAAATTTTTCAATTTCTCTACAATGGTAGCGTTACTTACCGTAGAATTAGGGAAGTCCATGGCCGGTTGATCCTGTCATATATCGAAGTTCATGTTGTCCAGATTTTTTATCCAAACTTCGATATTAGGAACTCCAATAAGCCCATGCTGCTGCTGGTTGTTACCTAAAGGTGGAAAGTGCTGGTCGTACATAATACCAGTAGACGGAGTAGCGTTGTAGTCCAAAATCAGTGCCCGTGATGTACAAGGTAGTTGACCTGGTGGTATCATCCCAGTTGAAGAGTTACTCAAAGGTAAAGAAGCAACGACATCACTTGGCATCACTAGAGCGGTAGCTAGTTGTCCTTGAACCACTGCTGGTCTAAGCCCATTGCGGTAATTGTCACGTTGTTCCATGACATCAAGTTTCGTGGAAATGGCATCCATACGTTGAGATAATTCACGTATAAGGAGAGACAAATTGTTGGCGTCATTGTCGGTCTCCGAATTGAATAGCCTAGGGCTGGCAGGACTAGAAGGTTGGCCGGACGACATACTGGTAACAACTCAAACTGAAAACAAACTGATGAAATACGGAAAACAACCACCTCCTAATCCAGCAAAAGCCAGGCACTCAGTCACAAATCCTTCCAAATATTGCCAGGAAAGTAAATCCAGAAGACGTGCTACTAACAAAAAAACGCTTTTATTTGTAAAAAAGAAAGAGCGTTTTCGCCGTAGTTTTACTACAGCTTCTTCAGAACAAAACCATTTTAAAAATACCGCCCATTTATAAACAAGACGTGCATAGCGAGCTACCGTTGCTAACCTATTTATGGCGTATTGGGAAAAGGTGTACCTGTTTGAGAACACTATTATGGGCAAAATCAGATTATATACTAGATACCTTGACGATGTGTTTATTTTGTTTGATGGGAATGCAGTTGAAGCTATGACATCAGTAGAATACTTCAATGATTCCACTCCTTTTCTAAAATTTACATCTACATTTTCCACTACTGAAATAGACTATTTGGATGTGAAACTTTTTAAGGATGTTAACAACTTAGAATATATTGCTACGATTCATAGAAAACCAACTTACTGCAATTCCTTCTTACATTTTAAAAGTTCACACCCTTTTAGACAAAGAGCCATCATTAAAGGACAACTAATAAGAGCAGCAAGGATGTGTAGTAGGGAAACGGCATTTGACAATGAATGTAACAACCTAAGAAGTATGTTTATAAGTAGAGATTATCCATTAGACTTTTCTTGGAACTTCTGGAAGAAGTTAACAAACGGTTGAATGGTGTTCATCTCCCCCTTCTCAGTAAGAGTACTACAGAAGTGGACACTTCCACTTCTTGTGTAGAAGTGAGAGAGCAAGCTTTAGCACTAGTGAATACCAACAAAAGAAGTGATCCCAACAACACAGAATCTTTTAAAACAAGTTTTACTTCTACTTTTAGTAGTAATTCTTTGGATATTCAATTAATTCTAACGAAAAATTGGCACTTCATTTTGAATAACTAAGAACTATTTGAAAAACTAGGGGATAGACCTAAGTTTGTATATAAACGAGGGAGTAACCTAAAATCTATTCTTGAGAACAACAATAGGTCAAACAACAACATAAAGTTTAAAGGTTGCACACAGTGTGGGTTTTGTAAGTACTGTCAGTCTGTAAAAACTTGTAGCTCCTTCAAAATTAGTAGTAGGAACTACTACATTAACTACAAACTTAATTGTACTTCTAGGTCCATTGTTTACTTGGCCCTATGTAACTGCTGTGAAGCATACTACATAGGTAAAACTGATCGTAGGCTACGTGACAGGGTGTATGAGCATTTGTATGCAATAAGAACTAAAAAATGTGAAAATGCTCCAGCAAAACATTGTTTAAAATATGAGGGACACTGTTTTTGCTTCATGGCTATTGATGTAGTATCACAGTCTATGAGGGGTGGACCAACTAACATCCTATTAGAGATCCGGGAATTAGAATGGCAACTACGGTTGAATTCTTTTTGTGTCCCAGGATTAAACGAAAACTGCAACATCTCTTGTATATTAAAGATGAGGAACTACTTGAGACAATAGTGTAGTTAGGACCTAACTGTTACATTATATGTCATTCATCTCATTCCAATTCTTTAAGTTTAAAAAACTAATTGATTGTTTTAATGTTTTACATTACATGTCACAAGCACTCATACTTTTTATATATATTTTATACATTTATAGGTTTTATTTTTTATATAGGATTATATATTATCTTTTAGATTGCAAACAACTTTAGTATAATATTCTTTAGGTTGTCAGTTAACTTGTTTTTGTAGCTGACACTTGTTAGGCTTTAAAAGGGGAGTTTGTGGCTCACTTTTTCTGTTCATTTTGTGATGTGTTTACATTGTCATGTGACACAAGATGCACAGTTAACTAAACTTTTTAACACGTAACACTCTTTTACAAGTGTCTCAGTTGTGAAAATACTTGAGTGATTATATTATTTGAGTGCATTTTGCGTGGCTTCGACATAGCGTCTCTAAATGTATTTAATTATTAAGCCACGCTATGCAAGTCTTGTTTATAAATGGGCGGTATTTTTAAAATGGTTTTGTTCTGAAGAAGCTGTAGTAAAACTACGGCGAAAACGCTCTTTCTTTTTTACAAATAAAAGCGTTATTTTGTTAGTAGCACATCTTCTGGATTTACTTTCCTGGCAATATTTGGAAGGATTTGTGACTGAGTGCCTGGCTTTTGCTGGATTAGGAGGTGGCTGTTTTCCGTATTTCATCAGCTTTCATATGAGGGCAAGGAGTTCTGTCTGTTACCTGGTTGTTGAGATATTTAGAAAAATGTGAAAATTACATCTATATAAATTAATATGATAAAAGAAACCTGCACCAGACAGAGGTCAAAAATTAATGCAGTTGTGATTGCTACTGTGTTAGCTTTAAGATGAAATATTTTAAAGCCTTGTACAAATCATGGTTTTGGAATTATTGCTGCAAATATGAACAAGCAATATTTGACTCCTAGAGATGTCAGTAGGAGTTAACTGCAGATGCACTGTACCTGGAGGAGGCACTCTGATGTAATGAATTAAGGAAGACCCCTGAGGCCACAGCTCTGGTAGAGTCGGCTCACACAGTGTGGGGTAACTGCTTACTGTGGAAGGTGTAGGAGGAGGATATAGTTTTAGAGATCCAGGAGGATATTGTCTGTTTGGATACCACTTTCCTCAAGGCTCTGGGGTGAAAGGATACAAACAGTTGGTTGTATTTTTTGATGCCCTTAGTCTTATCCAGATAGAACCTCAGTTGCCTGTGAAGATCTAGGGAATGGGGCAATCTCTCACTGTCACTCTGTGCTGAAGGAAAGAAGGTGGGTAAATGAATAGCTTGGTTAAGTGACAGTTCATTGACCACTTTGCACAAGAAGGAGGGGTTCATACGAAGAGACCCCCCATCCTTATGAAAAATAAGGCAAGGTGGAACAGCCACGAGTGCTTGTAGCTCAGACTCTTCTGGCTAAAGTAAGGGCTACAAGCAAAACAGTTTTCCAGGTACACCGCTTTAATGTGGAGGAAGCTGCTGGTTCAAAGTGGGAAGTAGTAAGTTTCTCCAGAACAAAATTCAAGTCCCAAGGAGGAGGAATGGGTTTTCTCAGTGGTCTGATGTGCGGGACCCCCCTTGAGAAAAAGCTTCACCTCTAATCTGGATAATAGGGGTGGATCGAGAGATAAACAGGCTGAGATAGCTGAAAAATGGAAATTCACTGAAGAATATGAAAGTTCAGACTTTAGGAGCTCACACACACACGTCTAACCTAGAGGTATATCTGCTTGAAAGGCATTTAGTTGCCTTTGAAGGCACCAGGCGGAGACCCTTTTCCAGTCTGATAAATAGGATCTCCTAGTAGTAGGATTCCTAGCCTCCTACAAGACAGAAAGCACGTCCTCTGAAGTAAAGGTGTCTAAATGGGATGAGAAGTTTATCACACACAGGGTGAGACTGAGGGTTTGCAGGTGTGGGTGGATGAGGGATCCCTTTTGTTGTGTGATGATGTCCACCTTGTGAGGCAACTTGTGGTGACTGCCCTTGGCTAATGGTAAAAGAAGGGGGAACCAGTGCTGCCTTGGCCAATGGGGATTCACCATCAAGACTTTTGGCTTCTCCTCCTGATTTTCAGCAGGACCTTCTGTATAAGAGGGAAGGGGGAACATATACAGAACATCCCCTTCCTGGAAAAAGCGAAGGCATCCACTCTTCAAGCTTGCGGTGAGGGGAACTTTCATCAGAATAGCTGAAGTTGTCTGTTCTGAGGGGAGGCAAATAGATCTATCCGTGGTGTGCCCCCAATGGTAACTATGTCTAAGAAGACACTTCTGTGCAACATCCATTCATAATTTTGGGGCACTGATCTGCCGAGGGCATCTGCCTGATCATTATCCTGTGATGAGATGAACACTGCCTGTAGTGCTGTGTTGGATTGAGTGGCCTACACCCATGCTTGCAGAGTAAGAAAGACCTGGTCCCGCCCTGCTTGTTTATGTACCACAGCACTGGGGTGCTGTCTGCGAAGATTTGGAGGGGACTTGGATGCAGGAAAGGGAGGAATATCTTCAGGGCTAGCAGAAGAGCATTCATTTCCCTGATATTGATGTGTTTTTCCGAGGCAAGGGTCCCATTGAGGCTGTACCTTAACTCCATTCATAGTGGACCCACATTCCACATCTGAGGCATCTGTGTGCACGTGTTGAACAGCATTGAGATTTGTAATTGGAGTCCTGGATTCAAGAAAATTTGCTGAGTCCACCACTTTATTTCTCTTTTCAGGCAGGGGAAGAAGGGCACAATTAAAGTCTATGGGATGGTCGTTTTAGGACCAGACATTCTTCAACTACCACTGGAACTTCCTCATGTGTAGTCTGGCAAGGGGCAACATGGGGAGAGTGGCTGCCGTCAGACCCAGTGGGCAAAGCAATTTCCTGGCTGAAATGCAGTTGAGTAGGAGTAATTTCTGGAAAAAGCTGGTCAGAGAAGTGATCTTTTTTTGGTGGGAATAAGGCCTTCACCAAATTTGTTCATATTCTGCAACCCAAGAAAATCTGGTCGACAGGGTGTAAAGGAAGATTTTAATAAGTTGAATGTGAACCCCAGACTTCCTAGGAGGGAAATGGTGAAATGGAGGTGACTCTGTAGGGTAACTTGCTTCCTCTGCCTGGATGAGGGGGCATCCAGCTATGGGAAGATCTGTATGCCTTTTGTTCTGCAGCAGGCTATTACTGGGGCTAGACACTTGGTAAATACCCTTGGTGCTGTAGATAAACCAAAGGGCAAGTCAGGATGGCACAGCCAAACGCAGGAATTTGTGGAAGTCTGGGTGTACAGGGAATGTTAAGATATGCCTCCTTCCGGTCAAAGTGGCCATGAAGGCATTGGGTGTCAAAAGTAAAGAAGGGTTTGTAGAGACAGCATGCAGAAGGAAGGTGCATGCAGAAAGGGGTTAAAAAAAGTGACAGGTTTAAGATGGGTCTCCATGGGCCATCCTTTTTTGGATCCATGACAAGCCTGGAATAGAAACCTTGACCTTCTCTTCCTGGAGGGACCTTCTATACTGTTTCTTGCAAGAACAAATCCTGAATGACCTGGGGTATGGATTTTTTTTTTTTTTTGGAAAAAGGGAATGCCTTGTAGAGAAGGTTTATCCTGGCAGGTCATAAAGTACCCTTTTTCCACAACTGAAAGAACCCAGTTGTCTGAGGTGATTTGTTGCCACAAGGGGAGACCGTGAGAGAGGCGGGCAGAAAGGGGAAGATGATTAAGGGTGTCTTGCCAGTCACGCCTCGTTAGGTCCGTCTGGAAAGGGCTGTCTAAGGATAGTGTGAGAGGAGCTAGTTCTAGAAGATGAAGGTTTCCTGGCCCCTTTCCTTGGCTCAGAGGAAGAGGGAGCAGATGCCTGCCTGACACAGCTGGGCTTGCCTGGGTAGTTCCTATGGAATTTAGGGACTGGAGATACAAAGATATGCTTGGGATCCTGCAGTTCCTTGCTTTTCTCTTGCAAATTTTTAAAAAGTTCTGCAGACTGCTTACCAAAAAGGAACTTGTCAAGAGGCATTCATGATTTTGTTTTTAAAATCATCAGGCAGAGGTTGTAGCCTGAGCCAAGAGTACTTAAGTAGGACAGAAGCAGATGCAGCTGACCTAATGATGCTTCTGCAGCAACGTAGCTGCATTTGATGGAATGCCTTGCAACTTATTTAAGGATAGTTTTGAGGCAGCGTGAGGTTTATTTGGAAAATCTGGCATAGAGGAAAGCAGATTTGAGGTCTTGGAGATGAGGTCTAAGGTGTGCTTTACCATGTGTGTCTAGTAATTGATGGCCCTAAAGGCCAGGGCTGAGGGTGTATAGATCTTTCCCAATCTGTCCATCATCTTGCTGTCCTTATCTGATGGCAGTAGGGAAAAAGGCAGCAGCTGTCTTGACTGTCTCCTGATACAGCAATCACAGCTGGGTCTGCCACAGGAGGATTTATGAGAAATATAAACCTATCTGGTCTCTCTGGGACTGGTAGCTGAGATTCTGGAGTCTTGGAGGCAGAGGTGAAGGCGTAGTATGCGGATATTACAGGAGGGATAGCAGAGGGTGAGGGGGACCCCATTTCCAGAACTCGTAATATCTCTTCAGCACTTCAGTCATTTGAGAAGAGCCCCATTTGAAGGATTCCCTCATTTTGGAAATGGTCTCCCCAAAGGTTATGTCCTCAGGTGGGGAATCCCATTCCAAGGAGTCCTCATCTGGAGAGCAGTATTCCAGGCAGTAAGCCAGTTGTACGGCATGGGAGAGGGACTCAGAGGAGGATGAGGAGTCTTCCTCTTGGGTATGTGAGAGAGGAATAGGACCAGCAAATGGAAGTCTGGGACTTAAGGTTGGAAGGCCTGGAGTTTGTAAAGCAGTAGGCCTCAGGGCCATAAAGGCCTGAAAAAGGGACAGAGAATACCTGCTAGTCCAGCTGATCTTCTACAGAGGTAGATAAAGGTTTTGTCTTTTGCTTCCTTTCAAGGGAAGGAGTTTTTGGTCCTGGCTGAGTAGGCAAAGGTCTGGCAGTGGACATCAGGCCAGGAGTAGGACAGAACTTCATCATAGATGGACGGTAACTGGCCATTCAGGCAAGCCTAGTCCCAACCCCCCCCCCCCTAAACATCGGGGACAGCCATCGCAGGTACTTCCACGGATGTGCTGGATGGAGAAACAAGGGCGGATTCAACGGCACCCACTGAAGTCGCCAGTTCTATTGGGCATTCTTCGACACCTAGACCAGAAAAAATGGCCGGATGGGGGTCCATACTGGGGGCAAGGCATTTCAGAAGCTCGTTTTCTGCAAAGAGCTTAATGGCTGCTTTACGGCTGTGCAGTGTTTTACGAACAAACGACTGACAAACTGAACGCACTTTATAGTCGTGGGATAGCCCTAAACAAAACAAGCACAGGACATGTGCATCTTCATGCGGGATTTGCCGGCCGTACTTACATTTTCCATTCCTAGTCGACATGGACTAAATCTGCTGATTAAAAGTTAAAAAGCAACTTATGGCTTAAAAAAAAAAAGTAAGAAAGGATGTCCCAACGGGGTATTTATCTTTGATGGAGTCGGTAGCGCTGAGCTGAACGAGCAAGCTGACAGACTGCAGCATAAGTTCAGAGGTCCATGTGTGAAGACATTACATTTATGGCCCACAGTTTTTGGTTCCTGTGTGTGACGTCCCATGCACCTTACAGCAGCCAGGCTAAGCTTTTTTTATATGAGCTAGACATTCAGTTTGCCGAAGACAGAGGATCCTCAAATGTGAGAATACTGCAACATGAGAACAGAAGGACATCATTGGACTGCTGATCTGTTTGAGGACTCAATTTTTTTCTTCGGTGGGAGTGAGACATCTGAGGGTGCTAAGTCAGCCATGTTGGACTGGACTAAGCACTTAAGATACTGGGTCTCAAGAAAGTTATTAAAAATAGAGACCCTAAACCTAAGGGTTTTAAGAATGAATGATGGAGGACTAATGATTATGTTCAGAGGCCTAGGCAAACAAGTCTAGGAAAAGAACCTGCCTAGCGCACTCGCATTTAACCTCCAAGCTAACATCTACAATTTAGACCAATGGAACAAAGCCACAGTACCCTGACCAGACATCAGTGTTGATAACCCATTTGCCAGGAATACTGAGACAGCAATTTCAGTCAGAACATCTTCACAAGTAGACAACCTGAAACAGCAGAAGCATGCACTTTTACAAACATTTAAGATGATCCAAATTTGTACAGATCCAACAAATATTCCAGGATTACTGCCACTCTAACCTTTCTTAGTTCAAGGATCCTGGATTGGCAGCTGAATGAGAATCTCTTCCACTTAGCTAAGTGGCATTCTCCAGTATTGTGTTTCCTAGCTTTCTTCATATTTAGCATACCCTCTGACAATTTGTGCCTGGCTGGGATTAGGGCAAGATGATCTGGGTTGTCAGCCTTAATGTGCCAAGGTTAGGGTGCAGCAGGAATCATCTGTGGGTCATTAGTAGGTCTGCTCGCTAAGGAGCCTTCATGAAGTACAGTTGTGTACACTTACCATAAATGTAGATGTTAGTGTTACTCACTGCTGCAGTCATTACATTTGGGTTATCTGCTTCTGCTTGCAGGTGGCCCTCAGTCAACCTGATTAACAAAATCTTGGGTCCTGCGTTGGTTGCTGTCCCTTCTTCCATGACATCAGGTCGTCAGGGGTATAAAATATGCAGCTGACACAATTACATCAGTTTTTCTTGCCCCAGATGTCGGGTGCCCCCCTAATGGGAAGCAATTATATATAAAAGTATAAAGATATACCTCCAACAAAAAAGCAAATGCACCAAAAAGGCTTTTAAGCACAGTAAAGGAAAGTAGAGGTAGAGTCTCTAAAGCTAGGGGGCTGGAGGGATGGTAACCAGGAATGGAATACACTAGAAAGTACAGTTTTGCACCTACCATAAATGGAGATGTTAGAGTGCTAATACAGCTGCAGTCATAACAGATGGGTTCTCCTACCGTCAGGCGGGTCCTCGGTCGGCCGAATTCCAAAGTCTAGGTCCGGCGTCGGTTGTTGTCGCTTCTTCCCTGATGTCAGTGCGACAGGGGTATAAAAGAACCAGCCGACGCCATGTTCTTCAGTTTTTCTTGCCCCAGATGTCAGGTGCCCCCAGAAGGAAGGCAATACATAAAATTATGAAGGAATGCAATGCAATATAATCAAAAAACAGTAGTTGCAAGCAAATACACCATAAAAGAATACCCCTAGAGGGGAAGGAGGGAGGGAAACCTGGACTGCAGCTGTATTAGCACTCGAACATCTACATTTATGGTAGGTACAAAACTGTACTATGTTCATCGTGCATACAGCTGCAGTCATAACAGATGGGTAGAATCCCAAAGCTAAGAAAGGGGTGGTAGGCACTAGGCGGAACTAGGAAGAACCAAAATGCCCTGCAAGACTGCAGTGGAAAAGCCTGCTCTAGATTTGGAGTATAATGGTAGGTTGTAGTGTTTGGAGAAGGTATGCACAGAACTCCAAGTGGCTGCTTCCAAGATATCCTTGGAAGGAACTCCTCTGAGGAAGGCTGCAGAGGTGGCTGTGGCCCTGGTGGAGTGAGTTCTAATGCCTGTAGGAACAGTTTTGCCATGAAAGGAATAGCAAAAGCGTATGCAGTGGGCTATCCATTTTGAGAGTGTCTGCTTGGAAATTGGCTTTCCTGGAGCTCCTACCGCATAGGCCATAAAGAGCTGTTCTGATTTTCTGAAGGGCTTTGTTCTGTCCAAATAATAACGCAGTTGCCTGTGGATGTCCAAGGAATGTAGTAATCTCTCCCCTTTGTTTTGAGGATTGGGATAAAAAGTAGGTAAATGTATGGCCTGATTTAAAGCTACCCTGGACACCACTTTAGGCATAAAGGAAGGGTTGGTTCGTAATGAAACTCTGTCCTGATGGAAGATGATAAAAGGCTGGACAGCCATGAGGGCCTGCAGTTCTGAAACTCGACGAGCTGAAGTGATAGCCAGAAGGAAAGCTGTTTTCCAGGACAAATATTGCAAATCTAATGAAGCAGCTGGCTCAAAAGGAGGCAAAGTCAGTTTTTCCAGAATGAAATTTAGATCCCAAGCAGGTATTGGTTGTTTCCTTGGAGGTCTTAAATTCTTAACCCCTCTGAGGAACTGTCTTAAAAGAGGGTGAGAGAATAAAGGAGGATCAGTGTTGTATTCTGCAGAAATGGCTGAGGCATGGATTTTGATGGAGGAGAACGAAAGTCCACTGCTTAGTAGTTCAGCCAAATATTGTAGTATTTGAGGTAAATTCAGTTTTCCAGGGTTCTGGCCCTTTTTCTCATTCCAGACAAAAACGTTTCCATTTTGCGGAGTAAGCTTTTCTAGTTGATGGCCTTCTGGCCTCCAAAATGACATCCTGCACCTCCTTGGAGAGTAGGGCCTGCTGTGATGCTAAGGAATCTTCCATGCGGCTTGAGTGGTTTTAGCTGACTGAAGAGTTTTGAAGCTGTGCTGAGTCAGAAGAAGAGGCATTAGAGGCAGGGTCCATGGAGGGGAATGAGTCAGGCTCCTCAGGAGTGGGTACCAGTGTTGCCTTGGCCAGTCCGGAGCAATGAGGATCATCTTTGGTCTGTCTGCTCTGGTCTTCAATAGGACCTTGGGCAGCAGAGGAAGAGGCGGGAAGGCATAAACTGTCATTGATGTCCAGATGAAAGAGAGAGCGTCCACTCTCCAGGCCTTTGGGTGGAAGGTCCTTGAGCAGAATTTTGTCAATTGATGATTTTTGTGGGAGGCAAAGAGATCTATGTCTGGCCTTCCCCATTCTTGGATTATTTCTGTAAAAACTTTTGGATGCAACATCCATTCATGTGGATCTGTCATATTCCTGCTTAGGTTGTCTGCCAGCGTGTTTTCCTTGCCTGGCAAGTACTGTGCTTGTAGTTCCATTTGTAAGTCCATGGTCATGTTCCAAAGTGATATGGCCAGTCTGCATAGGGGATAGGAATGTGTTCCTCCCTGCTTGTTTATGTACCACATAACTGTGGTGTTGTCCATTCTTATCAATAGTTGACCTGGTTGTAGAAGGTCCTTGAAAGCTATAATAGCATTTATTACTGCTAGCATTTCTTTTTGATGTGAAGGTGCTTTTCTTTTTGGGACCATTTGCCCTGAATGCACCGGTCTGTCATGTGCGCCCCCCAGGCGTAGTCCGAGGCATCTATTGTGATGACTTGATTTGCTTGAGGCTTGCTGAATGGAAGACCTGCGTTTGCTTGACATGCTTGAGCCCACCACAGAAATTCCTTTTGCAGACATGGAATTAGTGGTATCTTTGTTTCCAAACTGTGGCTGTGTTGAGACCATATGTTTTTTAGGTACCATTGTAGTTTTCTCATATGCAGCTTTCCACATGGGATTAGCAAGATGCAAGATGCCATGAATCCCACAGCCTGCAGGATTTTCCTTGCAGTCAGCCTGGTGCAATTCGCCAGTGTTTTGAAGTATTGAATTAGTTGCCCCTGCTTCTCTGGCGTGAGGTAGGCCATCTGAATGTTTGTGTCCCAATTGGCACCCAGGAAAATTATATTTCGAGAGGGTATTATAGCCTTGATTTCTCTTTGTTGACTGTGTATCCCAGAGAGTTTAATAACATTATTACACAAGCCAGATGTTTCAGAAGAATGTGCTTGCTGTCCGCTTGGATCAGGCAGTCGTCCAAATAAGGGTATATTTGTATCCCTTGAAGTCTGCAGTAGGCAATTACTGATGACAGGCATTTCGTGAATACTCTGGGCGCAGTAGATAAGCCAAAGGGCAATGCAGAGAATTGATAATGGGTTGAACCTGCAAGAAATCTGAGGTATCTTCTGCAATTTTGTCTGATTGGGACATGCAGGTATGCCTCCTTGAGGTCCAGTGTTACCAGCCAAGACTCCTTACCCAGCATGGGAAGAAGTTGCTGTAGAGTGAGCATCTTGAATTTTGGTACGAGTAGGAATGTGTTTAGGATGGAAAGATCCAAAATAGGTCTCCAATCTTTTCCCTTCCTTGGCACCAGAAATAGCCTGGAATAAAAACCTTGACCTTGTTTGTGTGTAGGTACCTCTTGAATAGCTTTCATGTTTATAAGATCTGAAATTTGCTTTTGTGCCTCTGCCCTTTGATTATGTGGCAGTTTTGGCATGCCTCTCATTTTTGGAAGGGTATGAAAGTGGAATTTGTAGCCTCTGTTTATAATGTCCAGGATCCATTTGTCCTTTGTGACAACATGCCAATTTTTTGAGAATACTGCCAGCTTTCCTCCTAAGGGGGCTGCCATTTGAGACCTGGTTGGCCTGCAAAGGGGAAAGTCATTGGGTTTGCTTTCTGAAAGATTGTGAGTTGTCCTCACCACCTGTTGGTGTAGCAGCTTGCCATTGTCTGCCTCTGTACGATCCTTGTGGTTGCCCTCTGCCCCTCGGGCACCTGTATCTGCCTCTTTGGGGTCTGTCCGTGGCAGGAAAGGACCAGTTCTTGGAAGGCCAATTTCTACTAAAACGTGGTGGTTGAACATGCAGAAATTCTTTCACAGTTTGCATTGATTTAGCTTTTTCCTCCATTTTCTGTAATACTTCCTCAGCATTTGCCCCAAATAGTACATCCTTTTGAAGAGGGGCGTCTAGTAATTTAGCTTTGACATGATCAGGCAAGGTTTGTTCCTTGAGCCAAGCATGCCTGCCTATGACTGAGCCTGTAACAGCAGCTCTACATGAGGCCTCTAGAGCATCAAAACCACATTGTAAGGTACGTTTACCCACTTGTTCTGCACTATGCATCAAATCCTGCAACTCCTTCAAGTATGGTTGTTCAGGTTGTGACATTTTACTTTTCAACTGAGATAACAGAAACTGTTGGTATTTTAGCATATGAAACTGACAGTTTAAGGCCCTCATGGTTAAGGTAACAGAGGTATATACCTTTTTTCCCCAACTTTCTAAGGATCTGGAATCTCTCTCGGAAGGCAATGGATTTTTGGCAATGGAAGCCTCAACTCCCTTGGGTCCCTATGAGATGGTTTCTAGGTCAGCAGCATGGCTTTTGTAAAGAAATTGGTGAGTCAGGAACCCTGTAGTACCTGTCAGGCTTAACTGGAGCTGGAGGTAGAGAGTCCGGGTTAAGGCAGGCCTCCGAGCAAACATCATCTAGGATGTCCAAGACATGAGGTATAGCCAGAGGCCTGTGCTAGGGTAACAAAAGAAATTCCCTGAGCCTTTTCTTGGAATCTGAAAAATCCTGGCCTTCCCAGTGGAAGTGTTCCCTTAAATTATGCAAAGTTTCCCCAAATGAGAAATCCTCAGGGGGGGATACAGAAGGAAGCCTCCTCTGCATCAGAGTCTTCAAAAGGGGAGTAAGCCTGTTCCTGATCAGAGTGTTCTGAAATAATGGATCCCTGATCAGAGGAGGGGGAATCTTCCTCCACTCTGGGCCTTTTGTCCGGAGGTGGCTGAGAACCTCTGATTAGAGTAATTAAATCCTCAGCCATTTTAAGCATCTGTCTCTTAGGCATGGTGCCTGGAGATGGGCCCTGTGTAACTGGTATCTTAGGGTGCATGGTTGCTTTAGACTTGGTGAAAGCCTTGATGGAGAAAGAAGAGGAAGGTCTGAAGACACCTTGAGTGGAGGTGGACCTGTCCACATTCTGTGTTTCAACGCCAAGAGTGGCTTCGGTATCTGTAGTCGGGGTGTGGGCCAAGGAGCCTGCGACCTCGGGTACAGGAGACACCGCCAAAGATGTGTCGTCGGTAGTCAGGGGCTGCGTAGGCTCCTCACTGAGAACCGGACCACGTGTAGTCGGCTTTGGCGTGGTGTCGGTAGAGGCCGCGGACCTAGAGTGTCGGTCCTTGTCTTTGCGTTTTTTAGACAAAACCGGTGTCGGAGTATCCGACGACATGGTATAGTTAAATGCTTTCCCAAAATAATGCTGGGCGAACTCTGCCCGACGCTTAATAGTGCGTTTGTTGAATGTAGCACAACAGTGACAGACCGAGACGTCGTGGTCTGGGCCTAAACAAGGTATACAGAGGGAATGGAAATCCTTATGCGGTATTTGCTTCCCACAAGAAATACAATTATTAACTTTGTCTGACATCGGTCTGAGGCAAGAAAAGTTTCCCCAACGGGGTACTTAGCTTTTAAGAAGACTTCGGTTTTCCAAATTTTTCGTAATCTCAGGAGCTGGCCGACCGGCACTTGAACTGCTTCTGCTTCGGGCACCGCGCGGCAAGAAAGACTGAAGAACATGGCGTTGGCTGGTTCTTTTATACCCCTGTCGCACTGACATCAGGGAAGAAGTGACGACAACAGACACCGGACCTAGACTTTGGAATTCGGCCGACCGAGGACCCGCCTGATGGCAGGAGAACCCATCTGTTAGGACTGCAGCTGTATGCACGATGAACATCATCTACATTTATGTTAAGTGTACACAACTGTACTATGTTCTTCGTCTTCCACTGTTGCAGTCACTACATTTTGGTAGATTCCCAAAGCTATGGTTGAGAGGAGGAACTTAGATAGCATTAGGGCCAGCTATAAGGCCCTGCAAGACTGCAGTGGCAAAGCCAGCTCTGGATTTAGAGAAAATTGGCAAATGATAATGCTTGGTGAAAGTATGTACAGAACTCCAGGTAGCAGCTTCCAGGATGTCCCTGGTAGGGATGCCTATGAGAAAGGCTGTAGAGGTAGATGCAGCCCTGGTGGAGTGAGGTCCGATCGCCTGGGGGATAGGTTTTCCATGGTGCTTACAGCAGAAATGAATGTAGTGGCTTATCCATTTAGAAATGGTTTGCTTTGAAATAGCCCTCCCCTCTGCCCTGCAGCAAATGCCACCAGCAGTTCAGATTTCCTTTGAGGTTTAGTCCTGTCCAAGTAGAATCTAAGTTGTCTGTGCACATCTTAGGAATGCAGTATCCGTTCCCCTTTATTCTGTGGATTGGGAAAGAAGGTTGGCAAATTAATGGACTGATTAAGAGCCACACTGGATACCACCTTGGCCATGAAGGATGGACTGGTTCTGTGGGACACCCTGTCCGCATGAAAGATGATGAAAGGCTCCACTGCCATAAGGGCCTGTAATTCAGATACCTTACTAGCTGAAGTGATTGCTAAAAGGGAAGCTGTTGTCCAAGAAAGGAATTTTAAGTCTGCAGTAGCAGCTGGCTCAAAAGGAGGTAGAGAGAGTTTCTCCAAGACAAAGTTAAGGTCCCAGGCTGGGGTTGGAGCTCTCCTGGGTGGTCTCAAATTTTCAGCCCCTCTGAGGAACTGCTTGAGCAGTGGATGAGAGAAGAGGGGAGGTTCTGCGTTATAATGAGCTGAAATGGCTGAGGCGTGGACTTTAAGGGAGGAAAAAGACAAGCCCTTGTGAAGCATCTCAGTCAAGTATTGTAAAATCTGAGGTAAATTGGGTGCTGCTGAGCTCATCCCTTGAGACTGATTCCAGGCACAGAATATTTTCCATTTTTCAGCATAAGATTTTCTAGTACTAGGCCTCCTTGCCTATAAAATGCTATCCATCACAGGTTTGCTGTAGGGATGGTAAAGGAGAGATTAAGTAATTAGCCAGGCTGCAAGAATCAGTGTTAGAAGCTGAGGGTGCAGAATCTGGTTCACCTGCAGAGACCGCAGGGAAGGAGTCTGAGGCAGGTGCCATGGAGATAACTGTGACACACTATGCAGGAGGGGGTACCAGTGTTGGCGCAGCCAGTCTGGAGCAATCAAAATCATCCTTGGTTTGTCCCGTTGGATTTTTAGTAGTACTTTGGAGAGCAGAGGCAGAGGGAGGAAGGCATAGACTGATAGGTTTTTCCAGCTGAAGGACATAGCATCCACTTTCCAGGCTTGTTTGTGGGGAGTCCTTGTGCAAAATGTCCAATTGGAAGTTCTGGGGAGAGGCAAACAGGCCTGGCTCCCCCATTTGCTTGTCAACATGTTGAAAACCCTTGGTTCCAGTTTCCATTCGTGTGGGTCCATGAGTTTTCTGCTTAGTCCGTCTGCCAGTGTATTTAATTTTCCTGGCAGGAATTGAGCTTAAAGTTGCACTTGGTAGCTCAAGGCTGTGTTACACAATGTCATGGCTAGTCTGCAGAGGGGGTAAGAATGGGTACCCCCCTGCTTATGTACTACATAACAGTGGTGGTGTCCGTCTTTACCATTAGTTGTCCTGTAAGAATTTGGTCCTTAAAGGCTGTCAGAGCATTCTGTACAGCTAACACTGAAAATGGTTATTTTGGCCCAATGGACTATCCTGGCAAACCAACTGCAAATAAATAAATATAAATAAATGCAGGTGCATTTGAATTGAGCTCCATTTGCCCTGAATGCACTTCCCTGCCAGGTGAGCCCCCCATGTATAGTCTGAGTCTGTTAGGGTTTGGGCGGCAGGGAGTGGTGCGAAAGGTAGTCCCTTGTTTTGGTGGCAGGCCTCTGCCCACCAAAGGAACTCTAAGTGTAGGCAAGCTAGGATAGGAATCATTGTTTCTAGGTCTTGAGAATTTTGACACTATAGACTTTTTAGATACCATGTAGTTTCCTCAAATGCAGTCTTGCATATGGAATTAGAAGAATGCAGGAGGCCATGAACCCCAAGGCTTGCAGTATTTGTCTTGCAGACAGCAGGGTTTTTTGTGGCCACTTGTTCGAAGTAGGTTATCAAATGAATTTGTTTCTCTGGCGTGAGGTAAGCCATCTGGGAAGTTGTATTCAAGCTTGCTCCCAGGAATATAATTTGTTGACGGGGTACCAGGTGTGATTTCTTTTCATTTACGGTGTACCCCAGACAAGTTAGAACCCTTTGTACAAAGGCCAGATGATTCAAAAGTAAGTCCTGGTTTTCTGCCTGAATTAGACAATCGTCCAGGTATGGGTATATTTGAATATTTCTAGCTAGACACTTTGTGAATACCCTGGGTGCAGTAGATAAGCCAAAGGGCAGTGCAGAGAACTGATAGTGTGTGTAGCCTGCTTTGAAGCATAGGTATCTTCTGCAAGATTCCCTGATTGGGTTGTGCAGGTATGCTTCTTTTAAATCTATTGTTGTCAACCAGGCATCTTTGCCTAGCACAGGAAGTAATTGGTGAAAAGTCAGCATCTTGAATTTTAGAATCTCCAAAAAGGTGTTTAGAGTAGACACCATGAATTGCCTTTTCTGGGTACCAGGAAAAGTCTTGAGTAGAAACCTTGTCCCTTTTCCTCTTGTGGCACCAGTTGAATAGCCCCCATGCTTAAGAGAGAAAAGTACTTGTTTTTGGGCCTCTGCCCACTGATTTGGGGGTAGGGCTGGCCACCTGCTTGGTGTTGGCAACGTGTGGAAGTGAAATCTGTATCCCTGGGACACTATTTAAAACCCATTTGTCCTGGGTAATGAGTTCCCAATTCTTTGCATGAAGAGCAACCCCCCCCCCCCAAGGGGCAGTCAGTTGATAAGTGCTTGGAAATTTGAAAGGAAGTCATTAAGACAGCTTACCATAGGGAGGAGTCTTATTCCCAGATTTGGAAGTGGAGGCCCCCTACTGCTTAGCTGCATGTGTCCCCTGGGACTGAAACCTGTTTTTTTTTGCTGTGTCTGGGTTTGGCTTGAGAAGACCTGGAAGGGGCTGGAAAGGACCAATTCTTAGAGGGCCAGTGCCTACTAAATCTAGGAGGCGGAACTTGTAAAAAATCTTTAACAGTTTGCATTGATTTAGCTTTATCTTCCACCTTTTTAAGAACTTCCTCAGCCTTGTTGCCAAACAGGCGGCCCTGATTTAAGGGCGCATCCAACAGTTTAGCTTTAACATGATGAGGCAAAGACTGCTCCTTAAGCCAAGCATGCCTTCTGAGCTCAGACCCAGTAACAGCAGCCCTGTAAGAGGCCTCTAATGAATCAAAACCACATTGCAAAGTAGGTTTTCCAACTTGTTCAGCAGAATGTATTAAATCCTGTAATTCTTTATTTTCCACACAGTCAGGAATCATCATTTTCTGTTTAAGCAGTCCAACAACATGTTGCTGATACTTTAACATATGAAACTGGCAGTGTAAAGCCCTAATGGCCAAGGTTGTAGAAGTGTAAACCTTCTTACCCCATCTATCCAGCACCCTGGAGTCTATCAGAAGGGGTAGGACTTTTAGCAGTAGAAGCCTTAAGGCCCTTGGGCCCCTGTGAAACAGTATCTGGATCTGCAATAGGATTTTTAAAAAGGAACTTGTGGGACTCTGGGACCCTGTAGTATCGGTCAGGTTTTCTGGGAGCAGGAAGCAGGAAATCAGGGGCCAAACTAGATTCCGAAAAAGCATCAACAATGTCTCGTACAGAAGCAACAGCTAAAGGCCTATGCTTATGTAGGAGAAGGAAATCCCTAAGCCTCTTTTTTGAATCAGAAAAATCCTGGCTTTCCCAGTGGAAATGCTCCCTTAGAGTATGCAAGGTTTTCCCAAAAGAAAAATCCTCAGGAGGGGAAGCAGAGGGAATGGAGTCCTCTGTATCAGAATCTTCATAAGTAAATAAGAGCAAATCCATATCAGAAGAATCAGAAACAGAATCCTGATCAGAAGATTCATAATCAACTTCAGTCCTAGGCCTCTTAGTAGATCTTCAGCCATTCTTATCATTTGTTTTTTTAGGCATAGAGGCCTGAGTATGTGGCCTGGGCGCCGGGTTTTTAGGCATGGATCGAGATTTAGGCCTAAGTAAAGAAGGAGTCGTCTGTTTAATATGCAAGTCCGTAGGCCTGAATACACCCTCAGAAGCCAGTGCCTGCGCAGTGGCTCTGGACCCATCCAAGGGTTCCATAGTTGAAGCATCTCGTAGTATAGCAAAAGGGTCTCAGTAGAGGCCTGCAAATCAGAAGTAGCGGGTATCAGGGGCTGAGAAAGCGCCTCACTGAGTACCGGCGAACTGGCGACTGGCTTAGGAGAAGCATTGTCTGCAGTTTTGGACCTTGTCAGCCTGTCTCCGTCTTTATCTTTGCATTTTTTCAGAATCCCGGTAGTCGGATGCTTAACTGACAACATTTCTGGATAATTAAACAGAGAACCGAAAAATTTAGAGGTGAAAATATACAGACTACGGATAGTGCGCTGATTAAATAAAGCACAAGACCGACAGCAAGGTATGTCATGGTCAGGGCCTAGGCAAAGAATACAATACAAATGAAAATCTTTGAGGTATTTGCTTTCCACAAATCATGCCATTATTACCTTTTACTGACATTGGTAAGGAGCAAGAAAAAGTTTCCCCAACAGGGTTACTTAGCTTTAGTTTAATACTTCGGTTCTGAAACTCGAAAACGAAAATTTCAGGAGTCTGCCGACCGGCACATGCTAACTGCTTCTGCTTCGGGCACCACATGGCAAGAAAGACTGGTGTAATGGTATTGGCTGGAAGTTTTATACCCCTGACGACCTAGGCCGACTGAGGGCTACCTGCAAGCACATAACCCAAATGTAATGACTGCAACAGTGAAACACGAAGAACATCTTCCTCTTGCTAAACTGCACAGGAGAGGGAATCGGTGCTGCCTTTGCCTAAAAAGAGCTATGGCAATAATTTTTGGCCTCACTACCTTTAGTTTTGTTAGTATCCCAGGAATCAAGGAGATGGGAAGGAAAGCGTACATAAAATGACCTGTCCAATTTGGGGATAAAGCATCTTGTCATTCAGACTCCTGCAATTGCTAGACTTGAGATGCTTGTTCAGATGTGAATCAAACAGGCCTATGTCTGATATACCCCATATGCTGTAATTAAATCAAAAGGTGCTTCAACAAAAGTATTAGTTTAAGGGTGAGAACACTTAAGCAACCAGGTTATTGTACTTTTTTTTTTTTTTTTAATTTTTTATATTTTTCCCCCAACAGATTTGTCTTTCAATTGAATTGTACAGGTTATAGGTCACATTAAAGGTGGGAAAAGTTTGGAATTATTTACTGTGGTCTTATCTTTTTATATCACAAAAACCTGGCACTTTAACAGGGGTGTGTACACTTTTTATATTCACTGTATATAGCGCAACATTTTTATTTCTTTAACTATCATCAGTCTAACATTGCATAAATTGCTTAATTCCTACCTTCCCTTAAATCTCACTCCTCCTGCTGAACATTAATAGTCGAGGAACAGAGAAAGACTATGTCGTCAGATAAAAAAGTTAAATACTCACCATAATGGTACATCTGTTTTCATCCTTCCTTAGCCTCACTCCCTCCATTCCCCCTTCCATGCCATGGAAAATGCTTATACAGACTTTAGGTATATTCCCACATGTTATACTAGAAGGTATTTCCCCCCTCTTTCTGCTACATTTTTAGATATTTTCTGGTTATTTCCTACCAACTCCTGCATATGTACTCTGTTGTTAGTATGGATACTGTGCGATTAGTGCATAGTAATTTGAAACTGGGGGCAAACTCTGACGTAATGTGGGCTGTGGCGGGAATTAAGGGTAAGGGGAGGAGCTGGAGCTACAGATCCTAAGTCTGGAAAAGCAGCCAAAGTCGGATCCGAGGTGAAGTCCAAAACCCAATTGTTGAGGAACAGACGAAAAAGACATCAGATCAGACATTTTGTGTGGGAATATTTATGTAGAATCTGTTAGTTACACAGTATGGAGTCACCTATTTTCACACAGAATTCCTCAGAACCAAATTCTGAATAAGACATCAGCCAATTCAAATAGTAAACCAAGAAAAAAAAAAAAAAAAAAAAAAAAAATGCTCCTACAGGATACTTATCTAACTCACTGGATGAAGGCTGACCAACGGACTACATTTACTGCAGAAAGCATACATGGGAAGAAAGATATTAAAATAGCATTGGTCAATGCGCCTTTTATACCACCAAAGTGCCAACATGTGTTGTGTTGGGCGGGGTCTACTTCTAAATTTCAAACTTTCAAAACCTTGAACTGGTTATGGTTGAGATCATAAGATCAAGGATTTGAAAGTTTTATCCGTTTAAATGGAGATTGTCATACAGTGCGGAATAGTATATTTACCATTTTCCTTGCTGTATTGCAATCTCGCAGTTAGTATATTTAATTAGCAGGGGGTATTGGTGGGTGTGTGTGTGTGGGGGGGATTGCCTCCCTGCAAAAACGTAAATTTTTTGTTTTTATTTTTAACTTAAATTTCAAACTTTCAAACCTTGATCTTATGGACTCAACCATAAGCAATAAGAGCTTTTGAAAGTTCAAAATTTAGAAGCAGACACGGGAGGACATTAGCTGAAGCAATGGAGGAAGAAAGATTTGGAAAATTGGCAGGCTGCATGCAACCTAGAGACAGAAAATCCCAAAAAGTGAAGACTGTAACTGAGTACTATGAGGTTGAACATCCAAGGACTGTCTTGATACATACGCTCCCTAATTTCAGCAAGGTGGGGGCCCTTTCAAGGGTATGCCAAACTGAGCATGCCCAGTTAGTACAGGATGCTGTCACTTAAAAAGTGTCGCACAGAAAGGCACAAGGAGTGAAGTACTGCATAAAATCAGAGGGCTCCTCAAAGTGACACTTTAAAATATTCTGAAACAAGTTGTGCAAATTTTGAAACAAGTCAGTTGCTCTGTCCTAGTTTTTAATCCTGCTTGCAAGTAAATAAGTCATGAAATAGTTGATGCTTACTGACAAGGTTTTCTGACTAGGAAATGACAGCCATTACCACTATTCAGCTGAAAAAAAATTCAGCAACAAAGTTAGCTACCACCACCAGTAATGCAAAAACATTATTTAAGCGCTTGCTGTACTTACCTTTCTTCGTCCTTCTTCTTTGCGATCAAAAGCACACTGCTGCTTGCACTGTTCACAGGTCTGTGGAGGACCATATTTCTTCTCAGAATTTGTGCAGCGCTGACACTTGTTACCAATAAATGCTGCAATTATATTACAGTACTGGCACGGCTTAGGCTAAAAGAGAAAAGCAATGTACAAAAAAGTTTTTAGAAATCAAATTCGGTATCACTGATAGTACAGAATAATTCTGACCTGACCTTAGAATATAAAAAAGTCAAATGCATTTACATAACCATGCAAATGCAGCTTACATTAATTGCTTTGTTACAGTTTTGAGGTGATCATAGCGAGCACTACCTAATACAGGGCTTCAATATTCTTTTCCCCACTTAACAGCAAAGTAGACAAAGTTATCATTTTGCCTAATAAAATAAATAAATACATATACACAGAAATAAACAAACATTGCACTCTGCCACTACAAATATGGAATACCACTCTTACTCCAATTCCTTCTGCATGGGTGCCTTGATTGCCAACATTCCAATAACGGTTTCCATGTTTATACATTTTCACCAAAACCTCATTTTATTTAGCATAAAAAAATACAAAACCAGAAAACAAACGTTAGTAACTAATTAATCACAAATGCCATGTGAACACAAGAACTTAGCATTTTTTCTCATACAGGGCAACTACAACTCTTTGTAAAATATGCAGCACATCTGTCCATAAAGCCTTGACTTATAAAAAGTACAGTTTTGTACCTACCATAAATGTAGATGTTCGAAGATCCACATTGCTGCAGTCCTTACACTTGGGGTAGTCCGCTGTCCTCGGTCGGCCCGAATATCAAAGTATAAGGCTGACGTCGGTCAAGGCGCATTTGACTGACATCAGGACGTCAGGGTACAAATGCGCATGACCGACGTCATATCCTCAGTCTTTTCTTGCCCCAGATGTCAGAAGACCCTAAAAATAAAGGTCAAAACCAAAAGACAGCAAACAAACAACCAAGCACCCTTGCCCTAATTATATGTACAAAATATACACTATATACACAATATTTACAACTCAACCCACACAACCACCTCTAACTACAGAGGGAAGGAGGGAGGGTAAATTGGACTGCAGCAATGTGGATCTTGAACATCTACATTTATGGTAGGTACAAAACTGTACTATGTTCTTCATCTCACATTGCTGCAGTCCTTACACTTGGGTAGAATCCCAAAGCAGAGGTATGGGAGGATGGCCAAACTATAAGGAAGCAGGAGCTGCCAAAATGCCCTGCAAAACAGCAGTGGCAAAACCAGCCCTGGATTTAGAGTAAAGTGGCAGGTGATAATGCCTAGAGAAAGTATGCACTGAACTCCAAGTAGCTGCCTCCAAAATATCCTTGGTTGCCACCCCTCAAAAAGCTGTCAAGTGGCAGTAGCTCTAGTGGAATGAGGCCTAATCCCAGCTGGAATCTCCTTGCCATGATGGGAATAACAGAAAGCAATGCAAAACCCAATCCACTTAGAAATAGTTTGTTTTGACACAGGCTTGCCCTGAGAACTCAAAGCAAAAGAAACAAATAACTGCTGAGACTGCCTGAACCCTTTAGTTCTGTCCAAATAATAACGCAACTGCCTGTGTACATCTGAAGTGTGCAAAATCTTTTCCCCTTTATTTTGGGGATTTGCATAAAAAGTAGGCAAATGAATAGTTTGGTTTAAAGCCACACTAGAAACCACTTTAGGCATAAAGGAAGGATTAGTACGTAAAGATACCCTATCCTTATGGAAAATTAAGAAAGGCTCAACCGCCATAAGGGCCTGCAATTCAGAAACCCTTCTTGCAGAGGTAATGGCCAACAAAAAGCAGTCTTCCATGATAAATATTTCAACTCAGAAGTAGCTGCAGGCTCAAAAGGTTGTAGAGTGAGTTTCTCCAACACAAAATTGAGATCCCAAGCAGGAGTAGGAGCTCTTCGTGGGGGTCTTATATTCTTTGCCCCTCTAAGAAATTGCTTGAACAAAGGATGAGAAAACAATGGTGGGTCACAATCATAGTGAGCGAAATTGCTGCAGCATGAACCTTAATAGAAGAGAAAGACAAACCTTTGTCCAGTAACTCAGTAAGATATTGAAGAGCCACACTCAAATTAGGCTCAGAAACATCAAAATCTTTTGCTGCACTCCAAAATAAAAATCTCTTCCATTTATCTGCGTACACTTTCCTTGTACTAGGCCTTCTAGCTTCCAAAATAACATTCAAAACTTGCTGAGGAAGAGGAGGCCCACTATGGTTCAAAACAGAATATGCCAGGCTGTTAGGTGCAGAGAGTGAAGCTTGACATTGAGCAAATGGCTGTCCTCCTGTGACAACAGGTGTGGAATCGAAGGCAAAGGCCATGGAGTCTTCCGTACCAGACTTCTCAGTAATGGGTACCAGTGCTGTCGAGGCCGATCTGGAGCTATTAAAATCATCCTTGGCTTGTCCTGTCTGACCTTTAGAAGTACCTTTGGGAGGAGAGGCAGAGGTGGAAAGGCATACACATGAAGATTGTTCCAATTGAAAGAAGGAGCATCCACTTTCCAAGCTGTGGGATGAAACCTTTTTGTGCAAAACTTTGGCAGCTGATGGTTTAGTGGAGAAGCGAACAGATCTATGTCTGGAGTTCCCCATGACATTGTCAATTTCTGAAATACATGAGGATCCAATTTCCACTCGTGGGGATCCATAATTCGTCTGCTCAACACATCTGCTAAGGAGTTCTGTGCTCCTGGCAGAAACCTTGCCTGAAGATTGAGCTGTAAACTGAGAGCAGTCTCCCACAAAATCATTGCTTGCCTGCATAGAGGATAAGAATGTTCCCCTTGCTTGTTGATGTACCACATGACAGTTGTGTTGTCTGTTAGAATCAACACCTGCCCTGGAAGAAGTAAATCCTTGAAAGCTATTAATGCAAACTGGACTGCTAACATCTCCTTCAGGTTGATATGTAGATGTTGTAGTCTGGCAGGCCACTTGTCTTGTATCCACTTTCCATTTAGATGAGCTCCCCAAGCTTTGTCTGAGGCATCTGTCGTTAAAATCTGACTCGCCTCTGGCCGGGTCACAGAGAGTCCCTTGTTTAGGTGACATTCCTGAGCCCACCACAAAAATTCCTTTTGAATGCAAGGTATTATCTGAATGACAGTGTCCAGATCCTGGCAGTGCTGTGTCCATACATTTTGAGATACCATTGCAGCTTCCTCATATGCAGTTTGGCATTGGGAAGCACCAGAATACAAGATGCCATGAACCCTAAGGCTTGAAGGACTGTCCTTGCAGTCAGCCCGGCTGATGAGATAGTTGATGGAAGTAAAGGGAAAGACTCTTTTGTTTGTCCGGGGTTAAAAAGGCCATCTGGGATGCTGTATTCAGTCTCACACCCAGAAAGCACATGTCCTGAGAGGGTACTAGACTGGACTTTATTTCGTTCACAGAATACCCCAGGCATCTTAGCACTGCTATCACATATTCCAAATGATGAAGAAGCTCTTCCCTTCCTTGAGCCAGAATCAGGCAGTCGCCCAAATAAGGATAGATCTGTATTCCTTTTAGCCTGAAGAAAGCTATCACTGGAGCCAGAACTTTCGTGAACACTCTGGGCGCAATAGATAAGCCAAAGGGCAATGCAGAGAACTGATAGTGAGAAGTCCCAGCTCGAAAACGCAGATACTTCCTGCAACTTGGTCTGATAGGAACATGAAGGTAAGCCTCCTTGAGATCCAGAGTTACCATCCAATGATCTTTGCCCAGCAGAGGTAAAAGCTGCTGTAACGTCAACATTTTGAACTTGGGAATGTCCAGATAAGTGTTGAGGATAGATAAATCCAAAATTGGTCTCCACGTGTTCCCCTTCTTTGGTACTAGGAACAGGCGAGAATAAAATCCTAGGCCCACTTCTGGCATAGGGACCGGCTGTATGGCCCCTATTTGGAGTAACAGAGAAACTTGCTTGTGAGCCTCTATTCTTTGTTGAAGAGGAACGTCTGGCATGCCCTTGAAAGGAGGCAAGGTATGGAAATAAAACCTGTAACCGTGGTGTATGATATCCAATACCCATCTGTCTTGGGTAATTAAACTCCAATTTTCTTTGAAAAGTGCCAACCTTCCTCCCAAAGGTGCTGCCAGACGAGAAGGCTCTGGCAGCTGAAAAGGTAGGTCATTGGGTCTGTTTACGAAAGGACTGACCCCTGCCCTCACCCGAAGACTGTGCAGGAGAACTCCCTGTTCTAGGCCTGAAAGAGCCCTGAGCTCTGCCCCTACCACGTCTAGATCTACCCCTAGACTGGGAATCATAAGAAGGATATGTCCACCCCTTAGTAGGCCAATTTCTACTAAACTTTGGAGGCTGGACCTGCAAAAAATCTTTAACAGTCTGCATAGACTTAGCCTTGTCTTCCATTTTCTTTAAAACTGCCTCAACAGGAGAACCAAACAACACGTCAGATTGTAAAGGAGCATCTAAAATCCTTGTTTTAACATGGTCAGATAAATTTTGATCCCTCAGCCAGGCGTGCCTGCGAAGAACTGACCCAGTGGCAGCCACCCTAGACGAGGCCTGTACAGCATCAAAACCACATTGCAAAGAATGCTTACCCACCTGTTCAGAAACATGTACTAAATCTTGCAACTCTTTACAATCAATACCTTCTGCCAGAGCATCAACCTTAGACTTCAATTGTGAAAGGAGATAGTTTTGGTATTTCAACATGTGAAACTGGCAATTCAAAGCCCTCATAGCAAGAGTGGAAGAAGTATAAACTTTCTTTCCCCATCTATCCAAGGCCCTGGCCTCTTTATCTGCAGGAACTGGATTCTTTACAACAGAAGCCTTAACACCCTTAGGCCCCTGGCTAACAGTTTCAGGGTCTGCCCTAGGACTCTTAAAAAGATACTTATGAGCTTCAGGCACCCTGTAATACCTATCCGGTTTAACAGGAGCAGGAGGCAAAGAATCAGGATTAAGAGAAGCCTCTGTAAAAACATCTTCCACCACATCCAAAACAGGAGGTATAGCCAAAGGCCTATGCTGGGGTAAAAACAAAAATTCCCTAAGCCTTTTCCTGGAATCAGAGAAGTCCTGACCTTCCCACTTAAAATGCTCCCTCATGGAATGAAGAGTTTCTGAAAAAGAAAAATCCTCAGGAGGAGAAGCAGAAGGAGTAGAATCATCCACATCAGAATCAGAATAAGGAGAATACTCCTGCAAGTCTTCAGCCAAAGACTCCGAAACATCTGAAGCCTGCTCAAAACTCCCTAGCTCAGGCTCCACCCTAGGTCTCTTATCAGGAGGGGGCATAGAACCCCTAATCAAAGTAATCAAATCTTCTGCCATTTTAAGCATATGCTTCTTGGGCACAGTTCCTGAAGAACTAGGGGTAACACCAACTGAAGCTAAACCTGGCCTGCCCCTGGGAGAAGCCTTGGAAACAGAAGGAGAGGGCCTAACCACCCTAGGCAGGGAGGGGAGTATAGGAACCTGAGAAGCCCCATCAGCCTGGCCTGCCTCCTGAGAGGCCACATCCTGCAATAACAAAGTCTCTCCCTGGGATCCCAAAGAAACCTCTGGTGGAACCACCGGCTCCACCGACACCTCTAAAGAACCGGCGTCCGGTACTGACGGTTCCTCTAGCCTAGGTTTAACTGCTTTGTCCTTGCGCTTCTTTGAAGAAGCGGGCGTCGGAGCATCCGACGGCATTTTATAATTGCACCGCTTCCCAAAGACTAACCTGGCACAATCTAAATCTTCTCTTTATAGTGCGCTTATTGAATCTAGCACAAGAGCGACACCCAACAACGTCGTGCTTAGGCCCTAAACAAGGAATACACAAAGTATGGTAGTCTCTATGCGGTATCTGTTTCCCACAAGAAATACAATTATTCACTTTTTCTGACATCCGGTAAACCACTGAGGCAAGAAAAAACTAAAATATTCCCCAACGGGGTACTTAGCCAACTTTGACTCTGTCTGAAACTCCTAAATCGAACAATTTCAGAACGCCAACCAGCACTTGCAACGCTGCTTCTGCATCGGACCATGCGGCAAAAAAGACTGAGGATATGACGTCGGTCATGCGCATTTGTACCCTGACGTCCTGATGTCAGTCAAATGCGCCTTGACCGACGTCAGCCTTATACTTTGATATTCGGGCCGACCGAGGACAGCGGACTACCCCAAGTGTAAGGACTGCAGCAATGTGATATGAAGAACATCTGGTACAGGCTTCACATTACTTTCCGTGTACATACATTAAAGCACGTTTTTTCTTTCTTTACAGCCATCATCTGCCCAACATTACATAATTTGCTCAATTCCTTCCTTCCCTTACACCACACTCTGCTTCCTGAACATTTATCGTTGAGGAAAGGTACCAATTATAAAAGCAGATCTTGGAGGACAAATCACTGCATAAGCAAGTAACACTTGGGTTCATTCACATTCTGTATTCCTTATCCTGACTAGAGTTGTCCATCTTCTTGGAGAAGATCAGTGCTGGATTTGTGCGTGCAAAGGTACTAATAAAGGCAGCTAGAGACCCCAATATAAAAATAGAGCTGTCAAGCTCTCCCTCTGGTTTTTACAGCCTTTAAAGCCCCATAGTGGACAGATCCTGAAGCAGGCAAAAATCCAGTTGCTAAGCCCACAAAGGGTGTACACAAAAATATCAGTAGCAGAAAAATTAGAGAGAAAATTCCTATTAACTATACAAGTTTCTAAAAAAAAAAGTTATGTACTCACCATGTGCGTTGTCCATCTCACCTTCATTCTTAGCAGGTTAGGTTCGGAACCAATCCTTGGTTCCGACTCGGCTTTATACAAAAGCTTGAGGTCTTCCACTGGCTTGTGGCTAAAACCGTATCCATCATGCACTAAGAGAGCTCCCCCGATCTTGTTTACAGATATAACTAAATAAAGGTCATTGAATATCTTATAGAGCAATGAAGAAGGTCAGAGAACACTAATAGCAAATTGCATCAGCTCAGTCTTCCAGGAGCAAAGGGCTGGGGGAAAGAGGGTGGGATTTAAAAATGAAGGCAAGAAGGACAACACACATGGACAGTGTTATGGTGAGTACATAACTTCTTTAGGTGATACTGTCCTATCTCGCCTTCATTCTTAGCAGGTTGGGACAGCATCCCTAGCACCATCTTTCTTGGGTGGCTCAAGGGAGAATATTCTTCAGAACAGTGGACCCAAAAGTGGCCCTGTTCCTGGAGGCCAAACTAACTTTGTAATGAGTGATAAAGGTATGAAGCTTTGCCCACGTTGCTGCAGCAGAAATGGTATCAATAGGTAATCTCACCCAAAACCAGAAGAGGTTGCAATGGCTCTTGTAGAATGATCTTTTACTTTATGGGAAAGTTCTTTGTTTTGAGATCTGCAAGCAAAGTTAATACAATCCGATAGCCATTTCGAAAGTGTGACTTTAGACACAGAAGCAACTTTGAGCCTGAAAAGGATACAAATAATTGGTCAGATTTTCTAAAGTCCTTTGTCCTATGTAAGTAGAAACTTAAAGTACAGCTTTGTACCTACCACAAATGTAGATGTTAGAGTGTCTTCATTGCTGCAGTCATTACACTTGGGTTATGCAGTCAGGCGGTCCCCGCAGTCGGTCAGAGTTCCAAAGTCTTAGTCAGGCGTCGGTTGCTGTCGCTTTTTCCCTGACATCAGTGAGCCAGGGGAATATAAGATGCAGCAGACGCCATTTTCTTCAGTTTTTCTTGCAACAGATGTCAGGTGCCCCCAAAAGGCTAGGCAATACATATTGCTTTCAAAACATACAGAAGGTAAAGGCATAACCTTTAGTAGCCAGCAAATACACCACATAGAAAGTACAGTGTAGATAGTTGTAGATAAGACCCAGCTACGAAAGAGGGGAAGGCGGGTGGGTAACCAGGACTGCAGCAGTGAAGACACTCGGAACATCTACATTTATGGTAGGTACAAAAAGTACAGTTTTGTACCTACCATAAATGTAGATGTCCGATAGGAATGCATCTGCAGTCCTTACAAATGGGTTGTCCTGTCGTCAGGCAGCCCTTCGGTCGGCCGGATTCCAAAGTCTGGGTCTGGCCTCGGCTGGTGTCGCACTTCACCCGACGTCATAGCTGCAGTTATTCGGGTATAAAGGCATCAGCAGACGCCATTTTCCTCAGTGTTTCTTGCCCCAGATGCCAGGTGCCCTCTAGGAAGGCTAAATGTGGATAAATGCAAATGATTCCAAATAGTAGAAAGCAAACAAAAAATAGGCATGTATGTACATATATACAAACAAATACACCATAATAGATTCCCCCAGCTAGCTACAAGATGGGCAAATACCCTATGAGTACCACAGAGGGGAAGGAGGGAGGGTAATCCTGACTGCAGATGCATTCCTATCGGACATCTACATTTATGGTAGGTACAAAACTGTACTATGTCCTTCAAGGATGCATCTGCAGTCCTTACAAATGGGTAGAATACCATAGCCAAACTGGGGAGGAGGAGAAATAAAATTATGGTAGTTAAGATCCCTTGCAAAACAGCAGTGGCAAAACCTGCTCGGGATCTGGAGTATAAAGGTAAATTATAATGCTTGGCAAATGTATGCACGGAGCTCCAAGTAGCAGCCTCTAAAATGTCTTTGGTAGCCACTCCTCGTAGAAAAGCTGTGGTAGTGGCTGTAGCCCTTGTAGAGTGAGGCCTGATGTTTTCTGGAGTTTTCTTTCCATGGTAGGAGTAACAAAATCTAATGCAATTTCCTATCCACTTAGAGATTGTTTGTTTTGAAATTGCTTTTCCTTCCTTTCCTGTTGCATATGCTACCAGTAGCTGGTCAGTTTTCCTATTGCCCTTGGTCCTGTCCAGGTAGTAGCGTAATTGCCTATGCACATCCAAGGTATGCAACAGCCTTTCCCCCCTGTTCTGTGGGTTGGGGAAAAAAGTAGGTAGGTGGATAGCCTGATTCAAAGATACTCTGGTGACCACCTTAGGCATAAAAGTAGGATTAGTTCTCATGGATACTCTATATTGATGGAAGATCAGGAAGGGCTGTACTGCCATTACCCTTCTTGCTGAAGTGATTGCCAGTAGAAAAGCAGTTTTCCATGATAAGTATTGTAATTCTGCTGTTGTTGCTGGTTCGAAAGGAGGAAGTGTCAATTTTTCTAGCACAAAGTTCAAGTCCCATGATGGCAATGGTGGCTTCCTGGGCGGTTTTACGTTTTTAATTCCTCTCAGAAACTGCCTGAGCAGAGGATGTGAGAAGACTGGAGGATCCAAGTCGTATTCTGCTGAAATAGCTGATGCATGAATCTTTATGGAAGAATAAGACAGGCCTTTGTGGAAGAGCTCTGCCAAGTATTCCAGGATGTTGGCTATATTTACCAGTGACACATTTTCTCCTTTTGCATTACTCCAAATGAAATATCTTTTCCATTTTGCTGAATATTTTTTTCTCGTTGAGGGTCTGCGAGCCTCCAAGATAATGTCTTTAACCCTTTGGGATAATTTTGGGTTATTTGTTCTTATGCAATGTTCCAGGCAGTCAGCTGCAGTGTTTTCAGGTTTGGATGCAGGGTGTTGTAGTTGTTCTGTGTTAACAGCAGGGGAACAAGGGGTAGAGGCCATATTTGTTCCCGAGACATGCTCCTCAGTAATGGGTACCAATGTTGTCTTGGCCAGTCTGGAGCTATCAGAATGATCCTTGGGCAGTCCTCTTTGATCTTCAATAGCACCTTGTGCATCAAAGGAAGTGGTGGGAAGACATATGCTGTCAGGTTTTTCCAGCTGAAAGATAGGGAGTCCACCTTCCAAGCAAGTGGGTGGTACGTCCTGGTGCAGAATTTCTTCAATTGGTGATTATGGGGATGCAAATAAGTCTATTTGTGGGAGCCCCCATTTTCTTGTAATTGTTTTGAAGATGTCCGGATGCAGCATCCATTCGTGGGCATCCGTGGTAGTTCTGCTTAATATGTCTGCTAGAATGTTTTCTTTTCCTGGAACAAAAATTGCTTGTAACTGAATGTTGTAGCTCAGAGCCACATTCCAGAGGTCCATTGCCATCCGGCATAGAGGGTACGAATGTGTGCCTCCCTGTTTGTTGATGTACCACATAACTGTGGTGTTGTCTGTCCTTATCAACAGTTGACCTTGTCGAAGAAATGGTCTGAATGCCTGAATTGCCAGTTTTACTGCCAGCATTTCCTTTTGATTTATGTGTAAGAGTAGCTGGTCTTGAGTCCATAAACCTTGAATGCACTTGTCCAGCATGTGGGCCCCCCAACCGAGGTCTGAGGCGTCCGTTGTGATGGTTTGGCTTGGTTGTGTGTTGTGGAAAAGCAATCCTTTGTTTGATTGACAGGCCTGAGCCCACCATTGGAATTCTTGCTTCAGGCATGGAATTATTGGAATTTGGGTTTCTAGGCTGTGCTTGTGCTGAGACCATAAATTCCTTAGGTACCACTGTAACTTCCTCATATGTAGTCTGGCATGTGGAACCAATATTATGCAGGATGCCATGAAACCCAAGGCTTGCAGGACTTTTCTTGCTGTTAGATGATTCTGCTTTGTTAATGCCAAGAAGTAGAGAGAGAGTTGCTCCAGTTTTTCTACTGTTAGGAATGCCATTTGTTTCGTTGTGTCCAGCTCTGCACCCAGAAAGGTTATCCTTTGGGATGGTAGCAGTCTTGACTTTTTTATATTGACTGTGTATCCCAGAGCTTGTAGCAGGTAAATGACCCTTTTCAAGTCTTCTGCTAGCTTGTTTTTGTTGTCCGCTTGTATCAGGCAGTCGTCCAGGTAAGGGTAGATTTGGATTCCCTGAAGCCTGCAATGAGCAATTACTGATGCCAGGCATTTCGTGAACACTCTGGGCGCAGTAGATAAGCCAAAGGGCAATGCTGAGAATTGATAATGCTCTGATCCTGCAAGAAATCTGAGGTATCTTCTGCAATTTGGTCGTATGGGGACGTGCAGGTATGCCTCCTTGAGATCTAGAGTTACCAGCCAAGACTCCTTCCTTGCCCAGCATGGGAAGAAGCTGCTGTAGGGTCAGCATTTTGAATTTTGGAACAATGAGGAATGTGTTTAAAGCGGACAGGTCGAGAATAGGTCTCCATTTGCTTTCTTTTCTTGGTACCAGGAAGAGCCTGGAGTAAAATCCCTGTCCTTGCTCCATAGATGGTACCTTTTCCACAGCTCTCATCCTTAATAATTGAGTTATTTGTTTTAGAGCTTCTGCCTTTTGATTTGGAGGTAGGTTTGGCATTCCTCTCTTCCCTGGTAGAGTATGGAAGTGAAACCTGTAACCTTGGTCTATTGTTTGCAAAATCCACTTGTCTCTTGTGATGTAATGCCAGTTTACTGAAAATAAAGCTAGCTTTCCGCCCAAGGGTGCTTCTAGTTGTTCCCTGGTAGGGTGCTAGAGCCAAGTCACTGTGATTGTCCTGTAGCAGTGGTGGTGGCTGTGTCTGTGGCTGCACCTCGCTGGTTGTTACCCTGCCACTGGCGGCCCCTGTAGGCACCCCTGGATTGGCTTCTGCCTCTTGAACGCCTATTCCTGCCTTTCTGAGCTCTGGAGGAGTCTGGAAAGGACCAATTCTTGGAGGGCCAATTCCTGCTAAACCTTGGAGGTTGGACCTGTAAGAAATCTTTCACTGTTTGGACAGATTTTGCCTTCTCTTCCATCTTCTTCAGCACCTGTTGTGCAGGAGAGCCAAACAAATTGATCTTGTCCATGGGAGCATCTAGTAGTTTTGATTTGACATGGTCTGGTAAGGCCTGCTCTTTTAACCACGCATGCCTTCTGATAACTGTGCCAGTCATGGCTGATCTAAAGGAAGCCTCCAGTGCATCATAGCCGCATTTTAAGTAATGGTTACTGACTTGCTGAATGTTATGTACCATTTCCTGAACAGATTTTTTGTCTAATGGTTCATCCGAGGACAGTTTTTTGGTTAACTGGTCTAGCATAAATTCTTGATACTGGATCATGTGGAATTGACAGTTCAAGGCCCTAGCTGAAAGAGTAGCAGAAGTGTAAACTTTTTTACCCCATCTCTCTAAGGACCTGGATTCCCTTTCAGAGGGGAGGGGGTTTTTGGCAGAGGTAGCTGCTACAGCCTTAGGGCCCTGGGAGATAGTCTCGGGATCTGCAAAGGGAGCCTTATACAAATGGTGATGCGTGTCCGGGACCCTGTAGTACCTATCGGGCTTAGCAGGGGCCGGAGGTAGAGAATCAGGAGCAGTACAAGCATCATTAAATGCATCATCTACAACAGAAAGAACTGGAGGTATGGCTAAAGGCCTATGTTGTGGTAAATGCAGAAAGGTTCTAAGCCTTTTTCTGGAGTCTGAAAAATCCTGGCCCTGCCACTGAAATTGTTTCCTCATAGCATGCAAGGTTTCCCCAAAGGAAAATTCCTCAGGCGGAGAGGCAGAAGGAATGGACTCTTCAGCATCAGAGTCTTCATAAGGGGAGAAAGGAGCCTCTGGAGGGTTTGTGTTATCTGAATCATCAGATGAATCATCTGTAGAAACAGGCTCAGGGGGCTCTGCTCTAGGCCTCTTCTCTGGAGGTGGGTGAGAGGCCCTGTTAGGTTGAGGCTGGGATCCCCGGATTAAAGAAATGAGATCCTGTGCTAAACTAAGCATTTGTGAACTAGAGCTAGGCCTGTGAGAGGGGATCTTAGCAGGCACAGTTTTAGTAGTTTTAGCTGCTTTGGCCCTGGCAAAGGCCTTAATGGACATTGATGCAGGTGGCCTAGCAGCTCCACGTGCAGGGGTGGAAATATCCAAGGGGATAGTGTCAGATAATTCCTGAGAAACTGTAAGAGCAGGAGTGATTTCAGAAGCAGATTCCACCAAGTTGGAAGAGGCCTCGCTAGGAGGTAAGTTTTCGGCTGGAGGAAGAACCGTTTGCTCGGTTTCAGCCGAAACCGAGACACTCGCGGTTGGCTTAACCGTGGTTTCGGCCGAAACCGCGGACCGCGAGTGTCGGTCCTTTTCCTTGCGCTTTTTAGATATTTGCGTAGTCGGAGGATCCGATGGCATAATGTAAGCAAAATCGGAGCCGAAAAACTCCTCAGCAAATTCCGACCGACGTCTAAGCGTCCGCCGGTTAAAAGAAGCACAGGCTAGACAAGCTGCTACGTCGTGGTCTGGGCCTAAACAAGGTAAGCAGTAAGAGTGGAAATCTTTATGAGGTATTTGTTTCCCACAAGTTACAGTTATTCACTTTTTCTGACATCGGCTGAGGCAAGAAAGAGTCCCCAACGGGGTACTTCGCTTTTAGAAGTCTTCGGTAGACGTATTCGGTAGTAGTAATCTCTGGTTCTGACCGACCGGCACTTGCGAACAGCTTCTGCTTCGGGCGCCACGCGGCAAGAAAGACAGAGGAAAATGACGTCGACTGATGCCTTTATACCCGAATAACTGCAGCTATGACGTCGGGTGAAGTGCGACACCAGCCGAGGCCAGACCCAGACTTTGGAATCCGGCCGACCGAAGGGCTGCCTGACGACAGGACAACATGCAGATGCATCCTTGAAGGACATCTGTACTATGTTCATCGTGTTTCACTGCTGCAGTCATTACACTTGGGAAAATCCCAAAGCTGAGTCAAGGTGGCTGGTTCTAGAGAGGATTTGGTGTGGCTATGAGGCCTTGCAGAACTGCAGTGGCAAAGCCTGCTCTGGATCTGGAGTAAAGAGGCAAGTAGTAATGCTTGGTAAAGCTGTGCAATGAACTCGTTGCTGCTTCGAAAATGTCCTTGGTAGGTACTCTTCTAAGGTAGGCAGTAGAGGTTGCAGTTGTCCTGGTAGAATGTGGTCTAATGTTAGATGGTACAGGCTTCCCATACTGTGTGTAGCAGAACCAGATACAGTGTCCTATCCACCGTGAAATGGTCTGCTTTGAAATAGCCTTACCCTGTGATCTTGCAGCATAGGATACAAACAATTGCTCAGTTTTCCTGAAAGCTTTTGTTTTGTCCAAGTAGAAGCGTAACTGTCTGTGCATGTCCAAGGAATGTAGAATTCTCTCCCCTTTATTCTGGGGGTTTGGATAAAATGTTGGCAAGTGAATAGTTTGGTTAAGAGCCACACTGGATACCACCTTAGGCATAAATGAAGGGTTTGTTCTTAAGGAAACCCTGCCTTGGTGAGAAATGATGAAGGGCTCCACTGCCATTAGTGCCTGTAGTTCTGAGACTCTTCATGCTGAGGTTATTGCCAGTAGCAGGGCAGTTTTCCATGATATATATTTTATTTCTGTTGTATTGGCTGGCTCAAAAGGAGGTAAAGTGAGTTTTTCCAAGACCAAGTTGAGGTCCCAAGTACGTGCTGGTGCTCTCCGGGGCGGTCTTATGTTTTTAACCCCCTCTGAGGTACTGCTTTAGCAACGGATGAGAGAAAATGGGAGGATTTGTGTTGTAATGAGCCGAGATGGCAGAAGCGTGGATCTTAATGGATGAGAAGGATAGCCCTTTGTCCAGCATCTCAGTTAAATATTGTAGTATTTGAGGTATGTTAGGGACAACAGGGTCAAGGCTTTGAGCTTGGTTACAGGCACAAAATCTCTTCCACTTTTCTGAATAAGATTTCCTGGTGCTAGGCCTCCTGGCCTCCAAAATAACAGCTTTAGAGAGAGGCGTTTGTCTGTTTGGCTAATGAATCTGCCATGCAGCCAGGGATAAGGTTTTGAGCAGACTGTGAAGGATCCGATTGTTTTGTTGAGTCAGAAGGTGTGGAATTTGAGGCAAAATCCAAGGTGGGCCTTGAGCTAAGTTCTTTAAGATTAGGTACCAGTGTTGGCGTGGCCAGTCTGGAGCAATCAGAATCATCTGTGGTTTTTCTTGTCTGGCTTTTAGGAGAACCTTCGAAAGGAGAGGCAGAGGAGGGAAGGCATAAACATTTAGGCCTTTCCAGCTGAACGAAAGAGCATCCACTTTCCATGCTTGTATGTGATAAGTCCTTGTGCAGAATTTTTGTAGTTGGCAGTTCAGTGGGGAGGCAAAGAGATCTATGTCCGGGCACCCCCATTTTTGCATTATGCTGAAAACTTGTGGATTTAATTTCCACTCGTGAGGATCCATGATGTTTCTGCTTAGGTCATCTGCCAGAGTATTTTTCTTTCCTGGCAGGAATTGTGATTGCAGATGAACTTGATAAGTTAGAGCTGTGTTCCACAAGGTCATGGCTTGTCTGCATAGGGGGTATGAATGAGTGCCCCCCTTGCTTGTTTATGTACCACATTACTGTGGTGTTGTCTGTCTTTACTAGCAATTGTCCTGGATGCAGAAGGTCCTTGAAAGCTGTTAGGGCATTTTGTACAGCCAACATCTTTTTGATTGATGTGTAGATGCATTTGGTCTGTGGTCCATTTGCCCTGAATACATTTTCCTGCCATGTGTGCTCCCCAGGCATAATCCGAAGCATCTGTTGTCAAAGTCTGCCTGGCTGGGGGTAGAGTGAAAGGCTGACCCTTGTTGAGGTGACATGCCTGTGTCCACCATCGAAACTCCTGTTGCAGGCAGGGAATTAGTGGTATTTCCATTTCCAAGCTGTGTGTGTTGAGTCCAAACACTTTTTAGGTACAATTATAATTTCCTCATATGCAGTCCGGCATATGGAATTAGAAGTATGCAGGATGCCATGAATCCCAAGGACTGCAAAATTTTTCTTGCAGGGAGTTGGGGACTTTGTTGCCATCAATTGAAAATACTGAGTCAGTTGTCCTTGTTTGTCTGGCGTGAGACAAGCCATCTGGGCCGGTGTATTTAAGCTGGCACCCAGGAATATTCTCTTGTGAGGGCACTAGTTTTGATTTCTTTTCGTTTAATGTGTACCCTAGGCAACTTAACTTTTTTACAAATGCCAGATGCTTTAGAAGAATGTCCTTGCTCTCTGCTTGAATCAGGCAGTCGTCCAGGTATGGATACATTTGAATTCCTTTTTGTCTGCAAAATGTAATTACTGGTGCCAGGCACTTTGTGAAGACCCTGGGCGCAGTAGATAAGCCAAGGGGCAGTGCAGAGAATTGGTAGTGCACTGAACTAGCTATGAATCTGAGGTATCTTCTGCAATTTTGTCCGATAGGGACATGCAGGTATGCCTCTGAGGTCCAAAGTAACAAGCCAAGCTTTCTTGCCAAACATGGGAAGGAGCTGCTGCAGTGTCAACATTTTGAATTTCGGAACATCCAGGTAAGTATTTAGAGTGGAAAGGTCTAGAATGGGTCATCAAGCTTTGTCCTTTCTGGGGACCAGGAAGAGTTTTGAGTAAAAACCTTGTCCTTGTTCCTGATGTGGTACTTTTTGAATAGCTCTCATGTCCATGAGGGCTGTAATTTGTTTTTGTGCCTCTGCCCATTGATTTTGTGGCAGGTCTGGCATTCCTTTTAGCCTTGGTAAAGTGTGAAAGTGGAACCTGTAACCTTGAGACACAATATTCAGCACCCATTTGTCCTGGGTGATTGTTTGCCAGTTTTCTGAAAAAAAAGTGCTAGTTTCCCCCCTAAGGGAGCTGCCAACAGGGTAGAGTTTGGCATTGGAAGGGGAAAGTCATTGATATTGTTTCTTGTAAAGTTGTGACTTGTCCTCACCTCCTTTGGGTGTTGAAGCGTCCCACTGTCGTGGTCTGTAAGATTATTGGGGCCGAGATCTGCCTCTTGGGCGTCTGTATCTGCCACTTTGTGGCCTGTCTGACAATGGAAAGGACCAATTTTTAGTAGGCCAATTTCTGCTAAATCTTGGTGGCTGTACCTGTAAGAAATCCTTTACTGTTTGCATAGATTTTGCCTTATCCTCCATTTTCTTTAAAACCTCCTCAGCTTTAACACCAAATAAAATATCTTGCTGTAAAGGAGCATCTAATAATTTCGCCTTGACATGATCTGGTAAGGTTTGTTCCTTTAACCAAGCATGCCTTCGAATCACAGATCCTGTAACTGCTGCTCTACAAGAAGCTTCTAATGAATCAAAACCACATTGCAAAGTATGTTTTCCCACTTGTTTAGCTGCATGCAATAAATATAGAAGTTATGTTCTTACCATAACGTTCCATGTTAGTAGTCTTCTTCTCGCCTTCTTTCTCGCTGGATGGGTTCGGAGCCAACCTCGGCTCCGACTCGGCCACTCTAAAAGCTCGAGAGTTGGTTCCACCGGCTCGAGGCTCCCCTTATATCCCACAATGCTAGGCGGTATTACCTCAGATCTCGTTTGTAAGCTAGGCCCAGCCAAAAAGAAATCCAGAACTACTGGAAATGGGAAACCCACCTCTATAAAATGACAGGAAGAAGGTGACCTGAAACCTGATGAAGGAATATATACATAGTATAGTAAATACATATATACAATAGAGGTGGTAGGAAGAAAGGTCACTATCAAACTCCTCTAGGTCTGTCCAGGCTAGGGGGAAGGTGGGTGGGACGCAAGAAAGAAGGCGAGAAGAAGACAACTAACATGGAACGTTATGGTAAGAACATAACTTCTATATGTTAAGTTGTCCATCTCGCCTTCATTCTTGCTGGATGGGACCGCGTCCCTAGCACCTTGTCCCGGGTGGCCTATCGGAACAGACTCGAGTACAGTGGAACCAAAGTTAGCTCTATGTCTAGAAGCTAAATCCAACTTATAATGAGAAATGAAAGTGTGAGGAGTAGCCCATGTAGCTGCTGCACAAATAGTATCAATAGGCAGCCTGTCTTGGAAAGCTATAGAAGTAGCCAAAGCTCCAGTTGAATGAGCCTTAGGTCTGTTAGGCAACTTTTGGTGTCTAATCTCATACACAAAGGAAATCAAGGATGTAAGCCATCTGGAGAGTGATACTTTGGAAACTGGAAGGCCCTTTCTGCCTTCTGCATAAGAGACAAACAATTGGTCAGTTTTTCTGGTCCGTTTGGTCCTATCCAAATAATATCTTAATTGTCGATGAACATCTAGCCAATGTAATTTTTGTTCAGACCTGTTAGAATAGTTAGGAAAAAACACAGGAAGGTCAATGTTTTGATTTTGATTTGCCGCAGAGGCTACTTTAGGTAAAAAGGATGGATTGGTCCGTAAGGATACCCTATCCTTATGAAACAAAAGATATGGTGGTCGACTGCTGAGTGCATGAAGCTCTGAGACCCTTCTAGCCGAAGTAATGGCTACCAGAAAGAGTGTCTTCCAGGATAGCAATTTCATTGAACAGGAAGCTGCAGGTTCAAAAGGGGGGAGAATCAAAGATGTGAGAACTAAATTAAGGTCCCAAGAAGGAGGAGGATTTCTTATAGGAGGCTTAAGAAGAAAAACTCCCTTCAAGAAAGCTTTGCAAAGCTTGTGAGACATGATGGCAGAATCTGAGATGCCCACATGAAAGTTAGATATAGCTGCCAATTGAACCTTAAGAGTAGATTGAGACGAACCTGCGTGGAATAGTTCGGCTAGGAAATCAAGGACCATTTGAATGGGAGCAGTGAAAGGATCTATGTCCCTTCCTTGAGCCCAATAGGAGAAACGTTTCCACTTACCAAGATAAATCTTCCGGGTGGAAGATTTATGGGAAGCTATTAAAATATCTCGAACTGAGTGAGATATTTGAGGAAGCCTGGCTAAGGCAGGAATTGGAGGAACCAAGCAGTGAGGTTCAGAGAGGGGAGGGAGCGATGTAACTGACCCGACTGATGGATCAAAAGATCTGGAACTAGGTCCAGATGCCAGGGTTGCTCCAACAGAAATTGGTGTAGAAAGGGGAACCAAACCTGTCGAGGCCAGTAAGGGGCAATGAGGATCAATGAGGCCTTCTGAACGATAGCTTTCTGTATCACTTGAGAAATTAGTGGGAAGGGTGGAAATGCATACAGAAGTTCCCGGGGCCAAACTTGGACTAGAGCGTCCCTGCTGGGATGGCCTGGTAGAGGAAAGAGGGTGACATAATCTTTGCACTTGCTGTTTTGGGGAGTAGCAAAAAGGTCGCAGCAAGGCTGGCCCCACTTCAGAAAAATTTTCTCCAAGATTGAACTTTTCAGAGACCACTCGTGAGGCATGAGAATAGCTCTGCACAATTTGTCCGCAATGAGATTGGACTTTCCGGGGATGTGCGTTGCTATCAGAAACCGCTGAGAAGAAATCGCCCATTGCCACAGTCTGAGTGCTTCTCGACATAGGGGGTAGGACCTGGTTCCGCCTTGTTTGTTGATATACCACACTACATACATGTTGTCCGTCTGAATTGCCATCATTCCCAAAGGAAGAGAGTCTTGAAGGGCTTGCAACGCTAAAAGCACTGCTCTCATCTCTAGAACATTTATATGCAAGTGGCGTTAGTCTGGTTGCCATATGCCCTGGACTGTTCTGCCCTGATAATGCCCCCCCCCACCCGATCAGGGAGGCGTCCGTTGTCAGAGTAGCAACCGGAGGGGGAGGGACAAATGGTCTTCCTAGGAAAAGCTGGGGGGAAGAAATCCACCAAAGAAGATGATTCCTGCATGCCTGCGTAATCACAATGGTGTGGGACATCGGAAGTTGTTGGTATGACCATTGTGTGAAGAGCATCCATTGTAAGATTCTCATGTGAAATCTGGCTAATAGGAGTAGAGGGATAGCAGCCGCCATAATCCCCAGTACTTTTAGGACTAATCTGACTGATTCTGTTGCTGTGGAAAAGAAGGGAGACTAGTTTGTGTATGTCTGCTGTCCTTTGGTCTGTGAGTCTCGCAGACATGTTGACTGTGTCTAGATTTGCGCCTATGAAGGTAATAGCACGACAAGGCGACAAAACAGACTTTCCGCAATTTATTGAGATACCTAGCTTTCGAAATATGCGAAAAGTGTAGTCTCTGGCAAGTAGAAGAAGATGCTTGGTGGGAGCTGTAAGGAGCCAGTCGTCTAAGTATGGAAACACCTGGAATCCTTGCCGTCTCAGGTGAGAGTCCACCACTGCCATGCATTTGGTAAACACCCGGGGGGCAGTGGTGAGTCCAAAGGGCAGGGCTCTGAATTGAAAGTGACTGGTTCCCAGCCTGAAGCGGAGGAATCTCCTGGAGCGTCTGTTCATTTTTATATGATAGTACGCATCCTGAAGGTCTATAGAGCACATCCAGTTTTCCTTTCCCAATAGGGGTAGGATGGATTGCAACATGACCATCCGAAATCTTGTTTTCTTGACAGACTTGTTCAAGATGCTGAGATCCAAAATGGGTCTCCAGTCCCCTGTTTTCTTTGGAACCAAAAAGAATTTGGAGTAGATTCCGGATCCTTGCTGGTCTGCTGGCACTGGCTGAATGGCTCTTTTTGCAAGCAACTTTGACATTTCTAACGCTGCTTGATCCCTTTGAGCGGGTGGAACATCTGGAAGGGATTTTTTTGATTGATTTGGAATGCGAAAGAACGGAATGGAATAGCCTTCGGAAATGATGGACTGTACCCACTTGTCTTGAGTTAGGGATTGCCAGGCTTCTGGGTACAGTGATAATCTTCCCCCAACTGCCTCCGAAGGTGGACAGTCGGGCAACACCTCAGGGATGCTGGAAGGGCTTATCGGAAAAGGTTTCTCGATTGCCCTGGTTCTGCGGAGCCCCCCTGCCTCTAGGGCGACGTCTCCCATTATTGTTCCCCCTCTGCCTCTAGAGGGGAACCGACTCTGTGCGTCAGGCAAAGTCCCTTGAGATTGCTTGCGGAACCACATTTTTCCACTTTTCTGGCCTTTGGGGTAAGGCCTAGAAGGAGTAGAAAAACGGACTCCAACGGCAGAAAGAGTTTTGCCATCCGTCTCGCACCTTGTCAAGGTTTCTTTCACTTGAGGACCAAAAAGGGACGATCCATCAAACGGGGAATTAGTGAAAGACGTCTTAAAGGGGTCCGCAAAATTGCATAGCCGCATCCAGGCATGCCGGCGTAAGGCCACACCTGTCCCTGCGGCTCTGCTCGCTCCATCAGCCGCATATGAAAGGAGGCGCATGGAGGAGTTAGCTATAGAATTTAGGGTAGCCAGCTGAGCGTTCATCTTGTCCTGAAAACCCGCAGCTGTAGGATCCTTTAACATCTCACTCGCTTCCTTGATCAAGTCTCTTTGAAGACGAGTGAAATGGCAGAGGTAGTTCAGCGAACGCATAGAAAAGGTCGCTGACGAAAACATCCGCTTCCCGTACCTGTCTATAGACCTAGATTCCTTGTTAGGGGGATGGACAGGAACCGAAGGATCAGCTAGTTCCTTCTTAGTGGCGGCAGCTACCACCATAGCATCCACAGAAACTCCCTTAGTCAGAAATTGCTTATCTGCTGGTGCTGTAATAAACTTTGAAGGTCTCCTGGGGGTGGGGTCCACAGAGTCAGGAGCCGTCCAAGCCTTTTTTGCTACCACCTGCATAAGGGGGTCAAAGGGGGGGGGACACCCAGGAGGTGGAAGGGCGAGAGCCGAACGCCTCAAGATACACAGATTCATCCTCCGAAGGGTTAAGGGCTGGCCAATTTCCCCTCTGTTTCAAGATCTCTAGAATGTCTGCAAAGGAGACATCTTCAGAAGGGGAACGGGGGGAACCCTCAGAATCCTCTAAATCCGTGTCAGAGGTGACAGACTCAGGTGAGTCTATGTGCTTCCTCTTGCACTTTCTCTTCCTAGGGGCTCCTGCCAATTCAGGAGAGGCCTCGGAAGAGGAGGAGATCCCCACAGGGGATTCTTGAGGAGCTGGCTCTCTGCGGTCTGGGATGAGGGAGTGAGTAGATATTACCTGAGGCACCGAAGAGGGAGGGACGGACGGAGCCGACTGTGGAGTTGAACCGGGTTCCAACACACTCCGCATGACCTCGAAAGCACCCCTGTCAGGCAGAGCCAGAGGTCCCCGCTCCGAAAAGCTGAAAACCTCCCTCGGCACCGACAGTGATGGCTCCGAGGCCAATGTCAGAGCTGAACTCACCAGCGCCGAAGCGCCGAGAGGGAGAGCGGGGTCGGACAAGGGTCCGATGCCACTCACCCCCTCGGAGCCGACGAGGGAAGTCCGGCGCCGAGATTCTTCCAAGGAAGAAATCGGAGCAGACGACGGCGCCGAAGACAATTGTATTGGCTCTGACGCTACCACAGTCTCGGGTCCGAAACGCCCCGGCTCCGAGCTCAAAGGAGTCGGAGGAGGAACATTTTGAGAGATAGGATTAAGCATCGACTGACGAGTCGGGCTCTGAAGCATTTGGGCCAGTGCCTCGGACTTAAGTCGACTCCCTACCCTCTGAAGGTCATGGTCAGAAAGTCTCGATGACCTAGAGGAGTGAGATCTATGGCTCCGTTCAGACAGCAAGGGAGATGCTGGAGCCGAATGAACGGAGCCAAGGGACGGTGACCTGGACCTCTTCCTAGATGTCGGTTCCGATAGTCTGATCGGAGCCGACTCAGATTTCCAATACCTCGGCTCCAGCCGAAGCAGAGGGAACCACAGAAATAGAAGTTAGAGTCTCATCGGCTCCAGCCGGAGCCGATGTTGTAGCAGACTTCGATGTCTTAGGTGTCGACTCAGTTGCTGGAGTCGAAGACCTAGAAGCCTTAGAAGGTTTGCCCGAAGAAACAGTCGGGGGACCCTCAGGCTTTAGTAAGCCCCGTAAAATGAGCTTATTTTTTCTTTCCTGCAGGACTCCAGGGCTGAAGCCATGGCATACAGCACAAGAGTCCTGCAGGTGTAAAGGTCCCAGGCAGTACACACAAGAAGTGTAACCGTCTGTCAGAGACATTTTCTGACAGCACGAGTCACACTTCTTGAAGCCTGAGACCTTCGAATCCTTAGACATTTCAAGTAACACGTGCAATCACACACAAGCACAAACACACCGATTACACTATTTACTAAAATAAAACTAATTTAAACTAATAAGTTTAGATGGTCTTTAAAAGTCCCTACAAAAAAACACACACACTCTAGGAGGGATGAGAGGGCCCGAAGGCCTAAGGGAAGAACAGATAAGTTCCTGTGGTAAGGAGAAGAGAAAAACAAAGAGGAAGGGATAAAAATCCTTTAAAAGTAAGGGGATACTGGTCAAAAACTAATTTAAAAGGGATTTTCTAAAGTTTTTAAACCGTTTCCTACACTAACCTGAAGCCGGTTGAAGCAACACACCTCGATAGCTATAGCGGCAAACGAGATCTGAGGTAATACCGCCTAGCATTGTGGGATATAAGGGGAGCCTCGAGCCGGTGGAACCAACTCTCGAGCTTTTAGAGTGGCCGAATCGGAGCCGAGGTCGGCTCCGAACCCATCCAGCGAGAATGAAGGCGAGATGGACAACTTAACATCCTGTATTTCCTTAAAATTAGGTTGTTCTGCACTTATACTCATTTTCTGTTTTAACTGAGACCGTAAATATTGTTGATATTTAAGCATGTGAAACTGGCAGTTTAAAGCCCTCACTGCTAAAGTTGCAGAGGTATTACCCCTTTAGGACCCTGGGAAATAGTTTCTGGGTCAGCAGCAGGGTTTTTATAAAGAAAATTGTGCGAGTCAGGGACTCTGTAGTACCTGTCTGGCTTGACTGGAGCAGAGGGTAAAGAATCTGGATTTAAACTGGATTCAGAGAAGACATCGTCCACAATATCCAACACTGGCGGAATAGCAAGGGGCCTGTGTTGAGGCAATAAAAGAAAATCTCTGAGCCTTTTCTTGGACTCAGAGTAATCCTGGCCTTCCCAGTGGAAATGCTCCCTCATGGTGTGCAAAGCTTCCCCAAAAGAGTAATCCTCAGGAGGAGAGGCTGAAGGAATAGATTCTTCAGCATCAGGATCCTCATGGGAGGGATAAGGAATATCCCTGGAAGAGGAGTCAGAATATACAGAAATCTGGTCAGAGGAATCAGTCTGTACCCTGCCCAGGCCTTTTATCAGGACGGGGATGGGTACCCCTGATCAGAGTAATTAAGTCTTCGGCCATTTTGAGCATCTGCTTTTTAGGCATGGAGGCCTGTCCAGGTGAATGCTGTACTTGCTTCTTTGTCTTTAAAGTTGCTTTAGACTTGGCTGTAGATGCAATGGTAAGTTGTGTAGGTCTGAAAACACGCTCAGAAGCCGAAGCCTGCTCAGCGGCTCTGGACCCATCTGAGAGGTTAGTCTCCGTAGGCCCAACACCTTGAGTATCCAGAGGCCTAGGCAACTCCATGTGGGAGTCTGTCGCAGCCTGTGGCTCTGAGGTAGCGGGTGTCAGGAGCTGCAAAAGCACCTCACTGAGAACCGGCGACTGGCCTAAAAGAGGCTTAGTCAGTTTTGGGCCTTGGATGCCTGTCCTTATCCTTATCTTTGCGTTTTTTGTGAATTCCGGTCAGTTGTTCCGACGGCATGGTATAATTAAACCTTTGGCCAAAATAATGGCGTGCAAAACTCAAACCGACGTTTAATAGTGCGTTTGCCAAATCTAGAACAAAACAGACAACTAGTGACATCGTGATCTGGGCCTAGGCATGGAATACAGTAAGAATGAAAATCCTTGAGGTATTTGCTTCCCACAAGAAATACAATTATTAACTTTTACGGACATCGGTCTGAGGCAAGAAAAAGTTTCCAATGGGGTAATTAGCTTTATTGAAGACTTTGGATCCGAAATAGAATTTCTAATCTCAGGAGTCGGCCGACCGGCACTTGCAAACTGCTTTTACTTTGGGCACCGCGTGGCAAGAAAGACTGAAGAAAATGGCGTCTGCTGCATCTTGTATACCCCTGGTGCACTGACGTCGGGGAAGAAACTACCGCAACAGACGCCGGACCAAGACTTTGGAACTCTGGCCGACTGCGGGAGCGCCTGACGGCAGGATAACCCAAGTGTAAGGACTGCAGCAGTGAAACACGAACATCTGTCTATGTACATCCAGTTGGTGCAGCATATATTCTGCCTTGTTACCATAGTTGGGGGAAAAACTGGTAGGCCTATGGACTGGTTCAAGTTAGATTCTGAGCAAACTTTGGATAGAAAGGATGGGTTTGTTCGTAGGGATAGTCTGTCTTTGTGGAAAAGCATGTGTGTGTGTGTGTGTGTGTGTGTGGGGGGGTACTGATGTTTCCAGCTCTGAAACCCTTCTAGCAGAAGTAATAGCTATCAAAAGAATCATTTTTCAAGTCAAATACTTGGGATCACAGGATGATGCAGGCTCAAAAGGGGGAAGAATCAAACGGATTACGAAACAAAGTCCCATGGTGCTGGAGGAGCTTTAATAGGTGGTCTTAATACAAGAGTACCTTTAAGAAAGGCTTTGCAAAGTCTGTAGGACATCACATTGGACCATGAATCATCTAAATGGAAATTAGATATGGCTGCTAACTGAACTCAAATAGTTGTAGCTGCTACTTCATTAAACGGCTTTGCTAGGAATTCAGGAATGGAAGCTATTGTGGCAGAGAAGGGATTAATGTGATTATTCAAGGCCAATGAAGAAAATCTTTTCCAACTGGTTCTATATAGCTTGCTCGTTGAAGCCTTATGAGACGAGATTAGGATATGTTTAACTGATGGAGAAAGGTTAGGGAGCCTGGCTATGGCTGGAATCGGAGCAGCCAAGCTGTCAATTTGAGGGTTTGCAGGGAGGGGTGGGGCATCCCTGATGCAAGAGACAGGTCTGGAACTGGGTCCAGAATCCACGGCTCCGCCTGGAGAGGAGGCCACAGAAAGGGGAACCAGATTTGATGAGGCCAGTATGGGGTGACTAGTATCAAGTTCCTTCCCAAGCAACTGGCTTTCTGAAGAACTTTGCGTACCAATGAAAAGGCGTACAAGAGACCCGAGGGCCAATCGTGGACAAGTGCTTCTCTTGGTGACTCCCCGGGGGGTCAGGGCAAAGTAGTTGCTGGATTTTGTGCTTATGGATGTGGCACAAAAATCACAGCAAGGCTGGCCCCATTTGCAGAAAATCTTCTCCACCACTTCCTGTTTTAGGGACCACTTGTGAGGCATTAAAATAGCTCTGCTGAGTTTGTCTGCTATCATGTAGGATTTCCCCGGGATGTGCGCTGCTACCAGAAAGCACTGAGTGGAGTTAAGCCACCAACAAAGGTCTTTCTTGCAAGATTCAGTTATCAAAGCTTGGTGGGACATGGGCAGTTCCTGCATGGACCACTGAGTAAACCGTAACCACTGTAGAATTGTCCTATTCAGACGTGCTAATGTAATCAAGGTTACTGTTGCTGCCATGGTTCTCAAGACCTTCAGGACTGTTCTTGCTTGCACTTTCGTTTTGTAAACTAGGTTTAGGACCGGATGTCATAGGACTTGAACTCTTCTGGAGGGAAGTTTTGCCATCATTTTTATTTTATCTAGATCTGCTCCTATGAAAACTATATGCCGAGATGGCAACAAGGTAGATTTTTCGTAGTTTATTGTGATTCCTAGGTAAGATGGGAGATGCAAGGTGGTGCCTCTCACTTTTATTAGTAGATGCTCAGCGGTGGCAGTTTGGAGCCAGTCGTCTCGGTACAGAAGCTCTCGGAATCCTAGGAGTATCAAGTGAGCCGCTACTACTGCCATACACTTGAACACTCTGGGGGCTGTAGTGAGGCCCAAAGGGCTGAGCTCACATCTGGTACTGACTGGCTCCCAGCCAAAAGCGCAAATGACTCTTGGATCGCTTCTCCATTTTTATGTGGTAGTATGCATCCTGGAGGTCTATACAGCAAATCCAATCATCTTTTCCCAGAAAAGGGAGTATTGACTGCAGTGTTGCTATCTGGAATTTTGACTTTCTTACTGATTTGTATTATTTGCTGAGATCAAGGATGTCTCTCCAGTCCCCTGTTTTCTTTGGAACTAAAAAGAACCTTGAGTAAATTCTGGATCCTATCTGGTCTGAGGGAACTGTTTGGATGACTCTTGTCTAGTAAGTTTTGTATTTCTAGACTTGCCTGTTCCCCTTGGCTGGGTGGAATGTCCAGGATGTTTTTTTATGTCTGGGACAGGGAAAGAAAAGGGTATGAAGTAACCACCTCTGGATACAATGTTTGTACCAACTTGTCTTTGTTATTGTTAGCCAGGCTTGTGGGTACAAAGATAAGCGCCCCCCGACTGCCTCCAAAGATGAACATATGGGCCTCTTTTCAGGAGTGCTGGAAAAGGCTTACCAAGGAAAGATTCTCTGTTGCCCTGGTTTTGCGGACCCCCTTAGCCACGTGGTCAGAGTCTTCCATTAGCACTCCCTCCTCTGCCCCTGGGGGAAGAATCACCACATGCTTCCTGGAAAGCTCTCTGGGATTTTAGAAACCACATTTTTCCTCCTTTCTGACTCTTTGGATAAGGTCTGGTAGGTAGGGAAAAATGGACTCCTAAGGCAGAGTCATTTCTTCTTGTTCACACCTGGCTAGTGTGTCTGACTTTTGGCCCGAACAAGGACGAGCCATCAAAAGGGGTGTTGACAAAGGAAAATTTAAAGGGATCCACAAAGTCACAGAAATGCATCCGGGAATGTCTCCTTAGGGAAATTCCTGAACCCAACTCCCCTACTCGCTCCATCTGCTGCATAAGAAATGGAGGAGTTAACCACCAAGTTTAAAGGTGGAGACCCGAGAGGCAACCTTCTGAGACCCCTTAAGCTACTGAACCTTGGAGGGTACCTCCTAGCTCTTTCAGGAGATCTCTCTAATGTTTAGTAAAGTGCGTCAGATAATTCAGCGATCTAAGCACAAGTCGCTGAAGATGTGCTTTCCATATCGGTCCATCATATGAGACTCTCTGTTCGGCGGATGGACAGGATGTCTCAGAGTTCCTTTTTAGTGGCTTCCGCCACCACCATAGCACCTACTGGAACTCTTTTGGTTAGAAAATTTTTGTCTGGTGATGATGTGATCAATTTGTTTGGCCTCAGAGGAACAGGTTCCACTGAATCTAAAGACTCCCATGCCTTTCGACAAATGAAGTCTACCAGTTCGTTGAAAGGTGGAGACACCCAAACAGCAGAAGGGTGAGACCCAAAGGCTTTCAGATATACAAACTCCTCAGAAGGGCTAATGGACTTACAACCGCCTCTGTTTTAGTACTTCCAGGATGTCTGCGAAGGAGATCCTAAAAGGGCGACCGTGGGGACCCTTCCACATCAAGGTCTATATCCGAAGTAATAGATTCCCCCTGGGGAGTCTAAATGGTTCCTCCTACATAACATCTTACAACGGACCTCCTCAGAAGGGTATTCTGGATGGGTTTCGGAAGAGGGAGGTCACACAAAGGGGCATCCTGAGGCCTAGAGTCTCTGCGAATGCAGTGGTACAGAGACAGACACCACTACCCTTGGGGGAAGAATGTCCTGACCCAAGAGTGGATCTGTCTGTGGAGACAACACTCTCCTGATCACCTTGAAAGACATCCACCCCTGGTCCGAGAAAACTCCCTGCTCCGAAGAACAAGAGGGAATCCCTGAAACCAAGTGGGTTGGCTCCGAGGCTGAGGTAGGAGCCGAGCTGACCAGAGCCGAAGCCTCAAGAGGCAAGTTCGGATCTGACCACTGTCAGATCAGACTCCCCTCCCTGGACCCAACAGAAGAGAGTTGGTTCCTAGACTCCACGAGTTCAGACAGAAACGAGGACGTCGCAGCAATAGTCAGACCCAAAGATCCTGTAATAGGTCTCGGTTCAGATGGTTCCACTACATTCAGTTCTGGACATTCTGGCTCTGAGGTCTAAGATCAGAGGGGGAATCGATAAGTGAAAGGTTAGGTTTGGTCGGTTCCGAAGCCCGCTGGGTTGGATCTGACAGCAGTTTGGTGAGTGCTGGTGTCCTTAGCAGCCTCTGCACCACACGATCCACATCATCATCGGACAGGCTCCTGGAAGATAGAGTGGAGGGAGCAGGAGATTTGGAGGACTGCAACAACGGGGACCTTAGAGTGGGAGATACCTGTTCCAATTCAGGGGACCAGCTCCAAGAATGAAATTCCAACGGCACCAAAATTGAAGGAGCCGAGGTAGAAGGCTTCTTGGGCCCAATAGCCTTCAGGTCCAAAAGTTAAACTTATGGTAATTTTTTAGATGGCTCCAATTCAGCACTTGAAGATGAGGATCTTTTCTCGGACTTGTCTGACTGAGGCAAGGGACTGGCCCGACTTTGAAGGACCCTGACTTTCTACGATAGCTTCAGAAAAAGGGGTCTTCAACAAGCCTCTCAGAATGAGTTTGTTCTTTCTTTCCAGTAATACCCTGTGACTGAGAGTGACAGACGGCACAGGACTCTTGAAGGTGAACCGCTCCAAGACAGTAAACACAAATGGTATGTCTGTCAGTAACAGACATTTTTTGACTACACTTACATTTTTTAAACCCAGAGGGTTTAGCTTCCTTAGAATCCACTGAAGACATTACTAATCAACAGAAAAACAGCTATCAAACTAAAAAAAACTGTGGTTACATATATTTTACTACTATTTTTTTTTTTTTTTTTTTTACAGTAAGCAAAAAGTACAGTTGTTTACACTTACCATAAATGTAGATGTTAGAGTGCATTCACTGTTGCAGTCATCACCTGTGGGTTATCCCTGCTATGGTAGCCCTTGCCCGTCCCGAATACCAGTCTCAATATTTTTCTGCATCAGCTGCTGTCGCATGCTGACTGACGTCAGGTCATCAGTGCTATAACACAAGGCAGCAGACGCCATTACATCAGTTTTTCTTGCCCTAACCAGTAAAAAGCCCAAGGAAATATGATAAAGTGGTCCTGGTGGCTAAAAGCCACCATAGCAAACTTTTGTCTCCCTAAGGAAAGAAGATACAAGGGGGAAGGAGGGAGGGAAACCAGGACTGCAAAAGTGAATACACTCAAACATCTACATTTACGGTAAGTGTACACAACTTTTAGTTATGTACTTACCATAACTTTAGATGTATGGGATCCATCTCGCCTACATTCTGTACTGATGGGTTCGGAGCCGATCCTCGGCTCCGACTCGGCATGCTATACTATAGAACGAAGTCTCTTATTGGCTGAGCTATCCCACATCCCAGGATGCACCACCACTGCTTCCCCAGATCTTGTTTGTCCGCACACATGCACACACACATAGACTGTTGATATAATATTGCCAGGTGTTTCAAGATGAAACAGCTGAACTCGAACCGTCCAGTCTCTTCTGATCTCCAAGGCAGGGGGAAGGAGGGTGGGTTATCAGGAATGTAGGCGAGATGGATCCCATACATCTAAAGTTATGGTAAGTACATAACTAAAAGATGTAATGTGATCCTATCTCGCCTACATTCTGCACTGATGAGAGCGTCCCTAGCACCTGATTCCTGGGTGGCTCACTGGAAAACACTCCTAAGAACTGTGGAACCGAAGGAAGCTCGCCCCTGAGATGCCACGTCCAATTTGTAATGAGAAATGAAGGTGTGAGGAGAAGACCACGTAGCCACAGCACAAATGTCACTAATGGCAAGCTTAGAATGAAAAGCTGTCGAAGTAGCCATAGCCCTGGTAGAATGAGCTTTCACTGTAGTTGTAAGCTCTTTATTAGAAATGAAGTAAGTATGACTGATACAGTCTCTGATCCACTTGGCAATAGTGACTTTCGTGATGGCTTTGCCCAATTTATTGTCCGAAAAGGACACAAACAATTGATCTGTTTTCCGTGTTTGGTGCGTCCTATCCAAATAGGAGCGCAATTGTCTGTGAACATCCAAGGTGTGAAAGATGTATTCCGCTCTGTTTGAGTACTTTGGAAAGAAAACTGGAAGTTCCAATGACTGTTGCAGACAAAAACTAGAACAAACTTTAGGGACAAAGGATGGATTCGGTCTGAGGGATACTCTATCCTTGTGAAAAACCAGGTATGGTGGTTTGACACATAGGGCTTGAAGTTCCGAAACTCTTCTGGCTGATGTAATTGCAAGTAATAAAGCAGTCTTCCAAGAAAGAAATTTCACAAGTTGCTGCCGGTTCAAAGGGGGAAGAGGTCAAAGCACCTAACACCACATTAAGGTCCCACGGTGGAGCGGGATGAGATATCGGGGGCCGTAGCAGCCCAGCACCTTTCATGAAGGCTTTACACAACTTGTTGCTCATCAAAGGTGGTTCTATGCTCTCATAAAAATTGGAAATAGCTGCCAATTGAACCTTGATGGTACAGACCGAAGAACCTTGATTGAACAGAGAAGCTAAAAACTTCAGAACCTCTGACACCGGGACAGTTATGGGATCTAATCCCCGGAGTTGGGCCCAAATAGCAAATCTCTTCCATTTGCTGTTATACATTTTCTTAGTAGAAGTCTTGTGGGCCGAGGACAAGATATGTATGACTTCCGGGTCCAAAGCATGGTTCCTGACTATGGTCGGAAGAGGAGGAGCCAAGCTGCTAACCTCAACGAGTGGAGGGACTGATGAAGCTGTCCCGACTGATGGGGCAAGAGATCCGGAACTTGGTCCAGGAACCATGGACCGTCCAAGTGCATATTTCCAAAGAAAGGGAAACCAGACTTGACGAGGCCAGTATGGGGCAACTAAAATAATTTTGCTCTCCAAGCGAATCGCCTTCTGGATCCCCTTGGGAAGAAGGGGAACCGGTGGAAAGGCGTATAGTAGGCCGGTGGGCCAAGCTTGGACTAGGGCGTCCTTGGGAATCTCCCCCGGAACTGGGGTAAGAGAGAAGAACTGTTGGCATTTCGTGTTGAGGGGGGTTGCGAAAAGGTCGCAACAAGGAGTTCCCCATCTTCTGAAAATCTGAGTTGCCACTCTGTCGTTCAGAGACCACTTGTGAGGAGAGAGAATAGTTCTGCTCAGTCTGTCGGCTATCACACTGGATCTCCCTGGAATGTGTGTTGCTACCAGAAAACGTTTGGTTGCAATCGCCCAATCCCATACTTTCATGGCTTCTCTGCAAAGGGGGTAGGATATGGTCCCTCCCTGCTTGTTCAGGTACCAGACTACTGATATGTTGTCGGACTGAATGGCAATCATGCCCGGGGGGAGGTAATCGTGTAGTGCTTGCAGCGATAGAAGCTCCGCCCTCATTTCTAGTATGTTGATGTGGAGGAGACTCTCGGACTGCCACTTGCCTTGGACTGACCTGCCCAGGTAATGTCCCCCCACCCCGTCTGGGAGGCGTCCGTAGTCAATGTGGCTCCTGGAGGTGGTGGAATGAAGGGTCGCCCCGATCCAGGTTGGAGGAATGAAGCCACCAACGAAGGTCCTGTTTGCACGTCTCTGTGATCAGAATGAGGCGACAGAGGGAGATCCTGATAGGACCACTGGACTGACAGGAGCCACTGGAGAATCCTCATATGTAACCTTGCCAAGGGGACTAGGAGAACGGTGGCTGACATGGAACCTAACAGTTGTAGGACCATCCTGGCTGGGGCTCGGCGTTTGAGGAGCAAGGCCCGAACTTGAGACTGTAATGTTTCTATCCTCTCTGTAGGAAGATAGACCCGCATTTGCTTTGAGTCTATCTCTACTCCGATAAACCGTATGCGCTGAGATGGCAGCAACACAGACTTTGCCCAATTGAAGGTGATTCCTAGGGAGTTGCCTAGAGATATAGTGGCCGCTAGGTTTTGTAAGAGTAGACGCCTGGAGGTGGCAGTTAGGAGCCAGTCATCTAGGTATGGAAACACCTGGAATCCTAGACTCCTCAGGTGAGCAGTCACCACCGCCAAACATTTGGTGAACACCCTGGGGGCTGTGGTGAGACCAAAGGGCAGTGCACGGAACTGGAAATGACCGTTTCCCAGGCTGAAGCGCAAGTGTCTCCTGGACGCCTGATCAGGATGATATAATAGGCGTCCTTGAGATCTATGGAGCACATCCAAACACCTTTCTCCAGCAGCGGGAGAATGGATTGCAAGGTGACCATCCGGAACTTGGACTTCTTGACTGATCGATTTAGCTTGCTGAGATCCAAAATGGGACTCAAGTCCCTGGTCTTTTTTGGCACCAAAAAGAATCTCGAGTTAAGTCCCTAATCCGGTCTGATCTGCGGGGACCGGATGGAGGACTCCTTTTTGAAGCAGCTTTGAAATTTCGATGGCTGCAAGATCCCTTTGACTGGGTGGTGGGTCCGGGATTTTTCGGGATGGTGGGGGGGTTGACAAAAGGGGATGGTGTAACCTCTGGCGATGATTCGGACCACCCATCGGTCCTGAGTGATACTCTCCCAGGCCTTTAGGTGCTTCGAAAAACGTCCCCCAACTGGTTCCGGAGCTGCACAGTCGGGCAATCCTTCAGGGATGCTGGAAGGTTGAGGAGCCACGAAAGGACTCACTGTCTCCAGTGTTGCGGGGGCCTCGGCCGCCTCTGGGACGGCGTCTTCCTGAAAAATTTCCCCCTCCTCTGCCTCTAGAAGGGGGATCACCCTGCTGTGAGGAGTAAGTTTTTTGAGATTTATGGAACCACATTTTCCCCCCTCTTCTAGCCTTGGGATAAGGCCTGAAGGGAGTGGAAAACCGTGCCCCTACGGTAGTCAAAGTCTTACACTCTTGTTCACAGCGAGTCAAGGTGTCCTTTACCTTGGGTCCAAACAGAGAGGACCCATCGAAGGGAGCGTCGGCAAAAGACTTGAAGGCTTCCGCAAAATAACACAGGCGAAGCCAGGCTTGTCTCCGTAGAGCAACACCTGTTCCCGCCGTTCTGCTCGCCCCCTCGGCTGCATATGAAATGAGCCTCATGGACGAGTTCGATAACGATGATAGGGTAGCCAGCTGAGAACTAACAGTCTGGGCTAACTGCTCAGGTAGGTTACCAGAGAGGGTATCTGAAAGTTCCTTGACCAGATCCCTCTGAAGTCTGGTGAAGTGCGTCAGATAATTCAGAGACCTTAAAGTAAAGGTTGCTGAAGTAAGGGTGCGCTTCCCGTACCGATCCATGCTCCTGGACTCTTTATTAGGAGGATGGACGGACGTTGAAGCCTCTGCTACATCTTGTTGGGTAGCAGATGCCATCACCAGGTCATCTACAGCCACACCTTTGGAGAGAAAATCCTTTTCGGGGGGGGGGGGGCTGAAAGAAATTTATTGGGGTGAGCTGGCACTGGTTCCACAGAATCCGGGTGTTCCCACGCCCTTCGAGAGATCAAATCCAGAAGCTCATCGAAGGGCGGAGGCACCCAGGAGGCGGAGGGTTGAGCCCCGAAGGCCTTGAGGAATACAGACTCCTCAGCGGAAGGGGGTTTGGACTGCCAGTCGCCTCGTTGCTTCAGGATTTCCAAAATGTCCGCAAAGGAGACATCATCAGAGGACGACTTGGGGGACCCCTCCGCATCATCGAGGTCGGTGTCCGATGTGAGAGACTCGTCAGGGGAGTCAACGCGCTTCCTCTTGCACTGTCTCTTCCTTGGAGGTTCCTCCGAAGACGCTTCGGAGGGACCTTCAGGAAGGAGGGAACCCCCGATGGGGGTGACCTCAGGCCCCAGGGCTCCGCTGTCTGGAGACAGGGGGACTACAAAGGAACCAGTCTCTGTGCCAAGGGAAGGTGCCGGTGAGACTGTGGAGGTGGCCAAAGAAGATTTGGCCAAAGCACTCCTCATGGCCCTGAAGGCGGGGACCCCCAGAGTCCTGGGAAGGTCAGACTCCTGAGGCCACAACAGTAGACGGCACTCAGGGTGGGCAACCGGCTCCGGAGCAGACTGGGCTGGAGCTGAAACCAACTTTTGGAAGACTGGAGACTGAAACAGCCTTTGAAGTACCCTGTCTATGTCCGAAACAGACATTCTCGAAGACAGAGAAGAGATCGAATGAGCTCGAGTCGACTTCTCCACCGGTTCCAAAGGACTGGGGGACCGGCTCTGAATAGTCTCAATAAATATCGGTGCCGAGGGAGACTCCACAACCATTGCAATTTCCCTCGGAGCCGAAGGGGAAGAGTCTGAGCGGGCAACTCTCATCGGCTCCGAAGACAGTGGAGCCGATGAAGGTGACCCGCCTCTCGAAGCTCTAGCAGTCGGCTCCGAAGCCAGAGGAGTCGAGGCTGGAGGCATAGAGGCAGACCGTTCCGCCCTTGGCTCCGAAGTCCATAGAGCCGATGGAGAAGCCTGCCGAGATTTCTTTGTGGTTGGTTCTGACGGGCTGGTCGGAGCAGACTATTTCTTTTTCTTAGAAGGTGAAGAGGAAGAAGATAAAGCCTCCTCAAAAGAAGGGGAAATAAGCCCTTTTAAAATCAATTTGTTTTTCCTCTCTTGGAGGACCCGGGAGGAAAAAGCGTGACAAACGCTGCATGACTCCTGAAGATGTTTAGGGCCTAAACAATACACACACAACGAATGATCGTCCGTTATGGACATTTTGTAACTGCATTTAGAGCATTTTTTGAACCCAGATGGTCTGTGCTCTTTCGACATGTTGACACACAATCACTACCAGAGAAAAGAAACTTTTTCCAAATTTTTTCAAATTACCCTTAAAGAAAAAGTGAATAAGGTCAAGACCCCTCTAACAGCAACGGGATTACTTGACCAACTAGACTACAATGCTACAACAAGACTCACACTAAATAGTTCAATCACGCGCGAGGGCAAGGCCCCTCTAACTTAAACGGGATCCTTTCCCTCAAATTAAAGACAAATTTTACCACAAAAATTTACTCAAACTCAGTCACACAACAACGATAGCTGTTAAAACAGCTTTTGGGTAGATTAGCCAAAAATTCCTGACAGAAATTTTTTAAGAAATAAGCACTTAGCTCAGCCAAGTCCGAGACCACGTCTTTGCTGTAAAGCGGCAAACGAGATCTGGGGAAGCAGTGGTGGTGCATCCTGGGATGTGGGATAGCTCAGCCAATAAGAGACTTCGTTCTATAGTATAGCGTGCAGAGTCGGAGCAGAGGATCGGCTCCGAACCCATCAGTACAGAATGTAGGCGAGATAGGATCACATTACATCTGTACTATGTTCTTCGTGTTTCACTGTTGCAGTCATCACCTGTGGGAAGATTCCCAAACCTGAGGAGAGGGGGTGGTAGGATTAGTAAGAGACCTAGGCATGTGTCAGCAAGCCCTGCAGAACTGCAGAGGCAAATCCTGCCCTCGCCTTAGAAAATAAGAGGTAGGTGGTAATGCTTGGTAAAGGTATGCAGCTTTCAAGACGTCTCTGGTAGGAACTCCTCTGTGGAATGTGGTGGAAGTGGAGGCTGCCCTAATGGAATGGGTACGAATAGACTTAGGGGGTGGTTTCCCATGTAATCTGCAGCAGAAATGGATACAGTGCGATATCCATTTGGAAATGGTTTGCTTGGAAATGGGCTTCCCCTCTGCCCCTGGGGCATAGCTGACAAGTTGGTCTGTTTTCCTGAAGGCTTTAATATGGTCCAGATAGTATTTGAGCTGTCTGTGCATGTCTAGTGAGTGCAGAATTCTTTCCCCCTTGTTTTGAAGGTTAGGAAAGAAGATGGGTACATATATGGATTTGTTGGGAGTCACATTAGATACCATCTTGAGCATAAAGGGGGGGATTAGTCCTCAGGGAGACCCTGTCTGCATGGAAAATGATGAAGGGCTCAATGGCCATTAGGGCCTGAAGTTCTGAAACCCTTCTGGCTGAAGTGATAGCTAGTAGAAAATCAGTCTTCCAGGAGAGGGATCTTACTTCTGCTGAAGCAGCAGGTTCGAAGGGTGGTAAGATTAGTTTTTCCAAAACATAATTCAGATTCCAGGCTGGTGTGAGTGGGCCTTCTGGGAGGTCTGATATTAGAAGAACCTCTGAGGAATTGTTTAAAGGATGTGAGAACAGGGGCTGATCTGTATCGAAATGAGAAGAAATGGCGGAGGCATGGATTTTAATCGAAGAGAAGGTGAGGCCACTATTGAGTAACTCAGCTAGGCAGTCCACGTTAAGAGGGATGGAAGGTTGTGAGGTATTGCTCCCTCTGGACTGACTCCAGGAACAGAATCTTTTCCATTTTCCTGTGCAAGAATTTCTGGTGCTGGGCCTACTGGCCTCTGTGACAATGTCTAGGACCTGTTTTCTTAACAGGGGCCCCTGGTTTGCCTTCAGAGTATTAGCCATGCTGATAGTTTGAGAGTCTGCAAGTCTGGGTGCAGCATTCCACCCCCCACCAGAGTCAAGAGGTCTGAGATCAGGGGAAGCTGCAATGTCAGGCTGTGCAGTAAGGGGTACCAATGCTGTCTGGGCCAGTCTGGAGCAATGAGGATGGCCTCTGGTCTCTCCTCCCTCATCTTGATCAGTAACTTGGGAATAACAGGCAGAAGAGGGAATGCGTACACAAAGAGGGAGTTCCAGGGAAAGGTCAAGGCATCCACCTTACTCGCTAGGTGGCGATACTCCCTGGTACAGAATTTCTTCAGCTGATGGTGGAGGTGCGAAGCAAAGAGATCCACCTCAGGAGTCCTCCATTCCTGAGTGGCTTGTAAAAAGATTTTTGTGGAGCTGCCATTCGTAGGGGTCCAGTAAGTTTCTGCTTAAGTGGTCTGCCAGTGTGTTGCTGATCCCTGGTAGGTATTGGGATATTAGGTATAATCACATGGAAGAGGCAGTCAGCCAGAGGTTCATGGTTAGCCCTCACAGAGGATAAGATTGGGTCCCTCCCTGTTTGTTGATGTACCACATTACTGTGGTGTTGTCTGTTTTGATAAGGAGAACCCCTGGCTTGAGTTGGGGTTTGAAGGATGTCAGAGCCTTTTGTACTCCCATCATTTCCTTCTGCTTGATGTGTAAGGGAAGGTGCTGGGCATCCCAAAGACATTGAGTGCATCTGCCTGCTAGATGAGAGCCCCAAGCAAAGTGAGGCGTCGGTGGTAATGGCCTGCCCGGTTGGGCTGAGGATGAAGGGAAGACCCTTGTTCTTGGTACAGGCCCCTGCCCACCAGATAAACTCAGCCCTTATACAGGGGATCAGAGGGAGAGAGGTCTCTAGAGGTCGAGAGTGCTGACACCAAAGGTTCTTTAGATACCACTGAAGTTTTCTCATGTGAAGCCTGGCCAGAGGTATCAGAAGGATGGAAGATGCCAAGGCTTGAAGGGACTTCCTTGCAGTGAGGTGACATCTGGAAGCCAGATGGGTAAAGTAGAGGCAGGAAGCTCTGCTTTTCTGGGGACAGGAAGGCCATTTGGGATGCTATGTCCAGCAGTGCTCCCAAGAAAATGATCTTCCTGGAGGGTGCTTGCTTAGATTTCTTCTCGTTGATGGTGTACTTTAAGGAGGTTAGAAGGGTTTTGTCAAAGAGGAGGTCCTTGAGCAGCTTTTCTTTGCACTTTGCCTGAATGTGGCAATCATCCAGATAAGGGTAAATCTGTATATTAAATCTGTATATTTTTCTGTCTGCAAAAAGCTGTGGCCGGGGCTAAGCAATTGGTGAAGACCCTGGGAGCAGTAGATAAGCCAAAGGGTAGCGCAGAGAACTGAAAGTGTTGTGAGCCTGCTCTGAAGCGAAGGAATTTCCTGCAGGATTCCCTTATGGGGATGTGGAGGTAAGCATCTTTTAGGTCTAGGGTCACTAGCCAAGCATTTTTTGACAGCATAGGCAGCAGCTGCTGCAAAGTTAGCATTCTGAACTTGGGGACCACCAGGGAGGTGTTCAGAATGGATAGATCCAGGATGGGGCACCAAGTGCCCTCTTTTCTGGGAACAAGGAATAGTCTGGAATAAAAGCCTTTCCCGGTTTGATCTGAGGAAACAGGTTCTACTGCCCCATGCGATATGAGAGTTTGAACTTGTTTCAATGCCTCTTCCCACTGATTTGGAGGCAAGTCTGGGTACTCTTGGAATTGGAAGTTCGTTGAAAGAGAATTTGTATCCATGAAAAATTATCTTTCAGACCCATTGGTTCTTTGTTACAGAAGGCCAATTTTCTTTGCAGAGGGAGAGCCTTCCTCCTAGCTTTTGGTGAGTGAAGGGAGGGGGAGTCGGAGTCATTGAGAGTTTTTGCCATAGAGGGATGGCTCAGAACCCCCTGCCTTTGGAGTGGAAGTGGTCCACTGTTTGGTTCTCTGCTGTCCCAGGGATAGGGGTCTGGGGGGTCTGTCCCTGCGGGGCTTTCCTTGCCCCTGTCTTCTAGGTGCAAGAAAGGACCAGTGCTTTCAAGGAAAATTCCTGCTGAACCTAGGAGGTTGTACCTGAAAGAAATGTTTTACTGTTTGCATAGATTTTGCTTAGTCTTCCATCTTAAGCACCTCTTCTGCTTTTACTCCAAACAAGCAGTCCTTATCTAGGGGTGCATCAATTAAGTTAGACTTGACATGATCAGGGAGAGGTTGTTCCTTCAACCATGCATGTCAACTAATGAAATCCTGACACTGCTGCCCTGCTAGATGCTTCTAGGGAATCATATTCACAGTGTAATGAGTGTTTGGCCACTTGACAAGTAGAGTGCAGTAAATATGCTAACTCTTTGAATTGGCACAGTCAGGAAAGGTAGCAATTTTCTGTCTTAGTAGTTCCAAAATGTGTTATTGATATTGCAACATATGGAACTGACAAATGAGTGCTCTGACAGCCAAGGTTGCAGAGGTGTATACTTTTTTTTAACCCATCTGTCCAGAGCTCTGGAGTCCTTGTCAGAAGAAAGAGGATTATTGGCTGAACTAGTCTTGGCTCCTTTTGGTCCCTGTGTAAATGACCTCTAGGTCTGCAGCAGGATTCCTGTACAGGTATTTGTGAAAATCCGGTACTCTAATACCAGTCAGGTTTACTTGGAGCAGGAGGAAGGGTGTCAGGGGCTAAGCTGGATTCATGGAAAACATCATCCACTACTTCCAAAATAGGGGGTGGCCAGGTGTCTGTGCTGGGGCAGGTCCAGAAACTCTAAGCCTTTTCTTAGACTATGGGAAGTCCTGGGATTCCCATTGGAAACATTCCTTGAGGGAGTGAAGTGTTTCCCCAAAGGAAAGGTCCTCTAGAGGGGAGCAGAAGGGATGGGATTCCTCTGCATCTGAATCCTCATAAGCAGTTAAGGGATGCTGTTCCTCTTCAAAAACTGAATAGTTAGATTCCTCAGAATCCTGTTCTGTCAATTTCTGGGGAACGGTGCCTTTTCCTTTTAGAAGTTGTGGCCTAACTACCCCAGATAAGGGAGAGGAGATCCTCCGCCATTTTCATCATTTGTGCTTGGGGTGGTGGAGCAGTAGCAAGATGGTAACTAGAAGCATATTTCCTAGGAGTGGCCTGGCTTCTAGGCCTGAGAGAAATGGTAGTTGGAAGAGAAGACGTCCGTTTCAGTCTAGATTCGGTAGTGTGAAAGGCCTCCTCTAAAGCCAGTACCAGCGTGGCGCTCTGGACCCAACCGGGGCAGAGTCAGCCAAAGGCTCAGAAGACTAAGATGATCTCTGTGGCATGCCAGACTCCAAAAGGGTCTCTGTAGAGGCTTGCGTAGATATCGAATCGGGCATCAGGGGCTGCGAAAGTGCCTCACTGAATTCTGGAGAACTGACTACCTGCTTAGTGGTAGCATTGTCGGAAGGCTTAGCCTTGTGTGGTCTGTCTCTATCCTTTTTTTCGGAATGTCCACAGGATTGTTGGCTGATGGACGCCACATCAGAATGCAAAGATAGAACATGAAAATAACTTCTACAAAAAGAGCTCTACGGCGAATGGTTCTCGCATTCAAGAGGGAACAGAACCAGCAACAGGGGACATCGTGGTGTGGGCCTAAACAAGTGACTCAGTAAGAATGGAAGTCTCGGTATGGAATCTGCTTTCCACAGGCGAGACAACTGTTAACCTTGTCAGACATTGGTTAATGCAAGAAAAGCTTTAGACCATTTCAGCTGAAAATTTAACTTCTGGTAGCGACCAGACCGGCGGTACTCGTGGAAACTGCTTCTGCTATGGGCTCAACAGCAAGAAAGACTGATGTAATGACGTTGGCTACCTTTCTTTATAAGATTGAAGACCTGATGTCAGATTACAGGCAACTGCAGCTGACGCAAAAAAACATTGACTCTGGTATTCGGGCCAGCCGAGGGCTAGCACAACAGGGATAACCCACAGGTGATAATTTCAACAGTGAAACAGGAAGAAAATCTATGCAATTAGATGAAGGATCGAAGGTTGAGCAGTTCTGACGAGTGAGAGACGAGAGCCAGAATGGAATCCAGTATCCAAGGCAGATACTTCAGATGAGACCGCAGGAAGGGGACCATTACCTGACTAGGTCAGAAGGGGCCAATGAGAATCATGGAACCCTTCACTCCGTGGGCTTTCTGGGGATCAATGGAAGAGTTCGGTATACATAGGAGGAGACCTGGAGGCCAATCGTGGACAACAGTGCCCCTCGGGGACTGTCCCTCTGGGGGGATAAGGGCAAAGTACCTGCTGCATTTGTTGTTCATTGGAGAAGGAAAAAGGTTGCAGCAAGGTTGGCACCATCAGCCGAAAATCTGAGATGCCACTGACAGATTGAGGGACCACTCATGCAGTGTCAAGAAAGACCTGCTGAGCCTGTGCCAAGACACCAGACTCCCTGGGTATGTGCATTGCAAGAAAGCTACTGGAAAAAATCAACCATTCCCACACTCACATGGCCTCTCTGCACAATGGGTAAGAACATGTTTCCCTTTGTTTGTTGATGTATCAGACCACAGACATGTTTGTCTGTATGAACAGCTACCGTTCCCAGAGGAAGGCAATCCTAAAAGGTTTGCAATGCGAGGAGGGCTGCCCTCATCTCTAGAACGTTTATGTGCAAGCTGGTCTCTGTGGGGGACCACGTGCCTTGGAAGGTTCTGCCCTGAAAATGACCCCCCTACTCCAGCAGGTCCATGGTCACTGTGGCCATGGGCTGGGAAAAAAAAAATGCTCTACCTCGTCAAAGATCCTCTGACCGAAGCGACCACTGCAGGTGCCATCTGCAAATAGGTGTCAATGGAAATGGCATGGACATCGGATGACACACAATAAACCACTGAACCACCAGTGTCCAGTGAAGCACTCGCATATAATATTTTGCTAGTGGTACGAGGAGAATGGCTGCCAACATGGACCCCAAGGCTGTGAGGATGAGGTGCGCCTAGGAGATGGAACCTCCAGTATGGACCTGACCTGCTGCCTGATCAAGTCCACTTTGGGGGGGGGGTAATGCTGACTGTGTTGAGATGGGTCCCCATAAATTCTAGGCTTTGCACAGGAGATGACTTCGACTTCACCATGCTGACCATAATGCCCAGCATTTCAAAAGTCTGCAAGAGATACTGCATGACTAAAACCAGTTGATGCCTTGTGGGAGCAGTGAGAAGCCAGTCATCCAGGTAGGGAAATCCCTGAAGTCTCAGGTGAGCTGCTACTACAGCCAATCATTTGGTAAACACCCTGGGGGCTGGGGTGAGTCCAAATGGAAGGCCTCTGAATTGGAAATGATTTGCTCTGATCTGGAAGTGCAGATGCCTCTTGGAACGCTTGTCTATGTTGATATGATAGTAAGCGTCCTGGAGGTCTGTGAAGCACATCCAATTTTCCTCCTGCAACAGTGGCAGAATGAGGTGAACAGTGACCATTCAGAACTTCAACTTCTTGAAGAATAAGTTCAGTTTGAAGTCCAGAATTGGACGCAGATCCCGGGTCTTTTTTGGCACCAAAAAGAAGCGAGAATAAGTTCTGGATCCCTCTTTGCCCTGCCGGGACCTCCTGAGTGGCTCTTTCTTCTACAAGTGCTAAAACTTCTCTCTGAGCCAGTTCTCTGACTGGGTGGCACATCGGGGAGAATTCTCTAGGGATTTGGAGGAGGTTGAGAAAAGGAATGCAATAACCCCTGGATATGATCTTGAGCACCCACTGATCATTTGTTACAGATGCCCTAGCATTTGGGTGCAATGAAAACTGACCAACTGCCTTCAGGGCAGGACAGTCTGGCAATGCCTCAGGGGAGCTGAAATGGCTTCAGAGAAGGGTTCCCCAGAACCCTGATTGAGGACTGCCTCTGCCTATAGGGTGGTGTCTTTCATTGAATCCTCTGCCCTTGCCTCTGGAAGAGGAATGTTTTGGAACATCTTAGAAGGAACCCTGTGACTTCCAGAACCACAGCTTCTTACCTCCCCCATTGTTTTTTGGAAAAGCCCTCAGGAAAACAGATTCCTATGAAGATGGGGACTGGGGAGACCACCTGCCTTTCTGCTTCAACGGCTCCAGAATGTCCACAAAAGAGATGTCATCAGGCAAAGATCTGGGGGAACGGTCCCCTTCATGAAAATCTGTGTCCTTCATGAGGGACTCCCATGGGGAGAGTCCAAGTGCCTCCTCTTGCACTGCCTTTTCCATTGTTACCCCTCTCTGTAAGGGGCTCAAGGGAGGACTCAGAAGAGAGAGGAACCCCCTGGGTGCTGGATGCCACCTGAAGGCTATCCCAGGAAGACTGAACTGGACAGGATGGGATGGGATGGGATGGACTAAGGGCTCCTAATAGTGACGGGTTGGGATGTACCCGGTAGAGGGGGGGAAGACACTTCTGCAGTTTTGGAGAAGATCCACTCTACCACCTGAAAGGCAGAAGGAGTCGAGGAAACTCCGTTCCAGTCTCCAGTCACCAAAGCCACTAAAGAAGAGGATGTGGAGCCAGTCATAGCCCTCCGGACAGTACCAGTCCTGAGTTGTCGAAGGCTGAAGCCCCCAAAGGAAGGGACCAATCTGAAAACCTGGACCTGAACCCCCTCCCCAGGGATCTGGTGCAGACCTAGAGTCAAGACCCGCTCTGATCCGATGGCAAAGGAAGAGAGATGACTAAGGACCCTGACAGAGTGGAGAAAACTAATTCCTGGATCTGCCAATGCTCCCCTAAGGAAAAGCGGGTCCTTGGGTTCTGAAACTGAAGGAGAAGGCAAACTGATAACCGGGGATCTCCCACAGCCTGATGCGTCTCTTGGCATCCCCAGCCCTCTATCTGGGCCCTAAGAAAACTCATAATCATGTCCATATAGGAAGGAAAGAAGCTCCTGGAGGATCTGGAAGAGGCCGAAGAATGGGTGGATTTAGTTGGAGAAGCCAGCTTGGATCCTGGCACCACCACCAAGCTACGATGCTCTTACTGTTGATTTCCTTAATGTTGATGGGGACAGCTTGCCAAAGAGTAGGTTCCTGAGAGGAGCAAGCATGTGCAAGTGCTGTGGTGTTTGGTTCTAGTACCCCTAGAGTTGGTGTGGCTCGCAGAGTAGAGACTCTGGCTGTATGAGGAGTTTTTTTCATGAAGTCTAGCTGGGAGTAAATGGGTGGAGTTGGAGCACTTTGTTGAGCTGGGATCCTAAAGGTACTTGACAATAAAAGCACTCTAGTTTTAAGAGAGTCAATTTTAGAAGCACGTCACCTACATGATTGCAACATAGGTGCCCCAATTTGCCAAACACTTATATTTTTTGAAATTTAATTTGAGATCATGGTCCAAGCACTAATTTGTTAGCATAAGTTAGCCCTTCTTGGAGAGGGGGAAAAATATGTGACATTATAATCAAATAAAATAACGACCTTCCCAACCCTACTTAGGGGAAGTAGGGCGAACAGCTCTACTGTTAGGCTCCTCCACAAAGACAGCACAGTTGCATTCGAAGCAAATCAAAACTGGATGCTAGAATATATATATTGTTGCACTAGTTTTTAAATTTGGGACTTCTCTAGTGCAGAAGACCCATCTTCTAGCTCAACTTCCAGAGCTTTGTACCCCACCCACCCAAAGTAGAGGACTGCACACATGGACACCCACCGACACCACCTTTGGTTATTTCTTGCAGTGGCAGTTTCCAGAAACCTGTGGCAAATCCAAAGCACTAACCCGTACAGGTGGAAGGGAGACTGCTACAATCTGTGGTAGTCTAAAAAGAAGATCAACTAAAGCTGCCTGTCCAAGTCGAGTCAACACGAAGTGAACACCTTGCTGGCCCAGAAATGGAGAAAAAGTGAATTTGTACCCCCCAATGCTGGATGGGAACAGAAGCGTGACTCTGTATCCATCCCAATGCTGGATGACAATTGAATAGGAAGAGGAGGAGTGGAAAGAGACAGACAACTACAGCAGGGAATATACCTCTATGCAAGTTCCCATCACAAGTGTACTACATTCTCTACAGAGTTCACTGCTAAAGTAGACTTTACATTGGGGAAGATTACCAAAGCTCAAGGGACAATAGGTGGCTGGTCTTCAGGATAAGCAGATTGAAGTGGACCATGTAGGACAGCCAAGACAAATTCTACCCTGGCTCCACAAGCAATACCCAACTTACAATGCTTAAAGAAGATGTGGACTAAAGACCAAGTAGCTACTTTTAAAATTGACAAATTCTGCCCCCAAACCCCATTAAGGAAGTCGACAGTGGTTGCTGTGGCTTGCAACAAACATATAATTGGTCAGCCATTCTGATATGGTATGTTAAGGCTCTCATCTGTATTACGCTTACAAGTTAACAGTACAAAAGACTATTCTTTTAAGTTTTCCCTTAATGCCCAGACCCTAAACCAAGTATTATATAGGATAACTGACACCAGAGCAGCCACTCCACAGGCTGTATCCACTGCACCATAACTTTTAGTTATGTACTTACCATAACTTTAGATGTATGGGATCCATCTCGCCTACATTCTCTACAGATGGGTTCAGAGCTGATCCTCGGCCCCGACTCGGCCGCTATACAATAGAACGCAGTCTCTTATTGGCCGAGTTACCTCGTATCCCAGAATGCACCACTACTGCTTCCCCAGATCTTGTTTGTCCGCACACATGCACACACACACAGACTGTTGTTATAACATTGCCAGGTATTTCAAGAGAGGAAGAAGTTGAATTCGGATAGTTCGGTCTCTTCTGGTCTACGAGGCAGGGGGAAGGAGGGTGGGTTATTAGGAATGTAGGCGAGATGGATCCCATACATCTAAAGTTATGGTAAGTACATAACTAAAAGATGTAATGTGATCCTATTGCGCCTACATTCTCTACAGATGGGACAGCGTCCCTAGCATCTAATTCCTGGGTGGCTCACTGGAAAATGCTCCCGAGAACCGTGGAACCGAAGGAAGCTCGACCCCTAGATGCCACATCCAATTTGTAGTGAGAAATAAAGGTATGTAGAGAAGACCACGTAGCAGCCGCACAAATGTCACTAATAGAGAGCTTGGAATGAAAGGCTGCCGAAGTGGCCATAGCCCTGGTAGAATGAGCTTTCACTGGAACTATAAGCTCCTTATTTGAAATGAGATAAATATGAGTGATACAGTCTCTGATCCACTTGGCAATAGTGACTTTCGTGACGGCTTTGCCCAATTTACTATCCGAAAAGGACACAAACAGTTGATCTGATTTTCGTGCTTGGTGTGTCCTATCCAAATAGAAACGTAATTGTCTGTGCACGTCTAAGCTGTGAAAGGTATACTCAGCTCTGTTTGAATACTTAAGGAAAAAAAAACGGTAATTCCAGTGATTGCTGCAAACAAAAGTTAGAACAAACCTTTGGTATAAAGGATGGGTTTGGTCTAAGAGATACTCTATCCTTGTGAAATACCAGGTCTGGTGGTTTGACACATAGGGCTTGAAATTCCGAAACTCGCCTGGCTGATGTAATAGCAACTAGAAGAGCAGTCTTCCAGGAAAGAAATTTTAAGACACAGGTTGCTGCCGGCTCAAAGGGAGATGAGGTTAATGCACCCAACACCACGTTAAGGTCCCACGGTGGTGCAGGATGAGATATAGGGGGCCGTAGAAGCCAAGCTCCTTTAATAAAAGCTTTGCACAACTTGCTGCTCATTAAAGGTGGTTCTACGCTCTCGTGAAAATTGGAAATAGCAGCCAATTGAACTTTGATGGTAGACAAACAACCTTGGTTGAACAGGGAAGCTAAAAACTTCAGAACCTCTGACACCGAGGCTGTCATAGGGTCTAATCCTCAGAGGTGGGCCCAAATAGCAAACCTCTTCCATTTATTGCTATACATATTTTTAGTAGAAATCTTGTGGGCAGAGGACAAAATATGCATGACTTCAGGGTCGAAAGAATGGCTCCTAACTATGGTCGGAAGAGGAGTAGCCAAGCTGCTAACTTCAATGAATGGAGGGATTGATGGAGCTGTCCTGACTGATGCGTCAAGAGGTCCGGAACTTGGTCCAGGAACCAGGGACCCTCCAATGCATATTCGTGAAGAAAGGGGAACCAGACTTGACGAGGCCAGTATGGGGCGATTAGAATCATTTTGCTTTCCAAGCGAATCGCCTTCTGAATCACCTTGGGGAGAAGGGGAACCGGTGGAAAAGCGTATAGCAGACCGGGGGGCCAAGCTTGGACTAGAGCATCCTTGGGGATCTCCCCCGGAACTGGGGCGAGAGAAAACTGCTGGCATTTTGCATTGAGGGGAGTTGCGAAAAGATCGCAACAAGGAGCTCCCCATCTCGTGAAAATTTGTGTTACCACTCTTGTCGTTCAAGGACCACTCGTGAGGGGAGAGAATAGTTCTGCTCAGTCTGTCGGCTATCACGTCGGATCCCCCCGGAATGTGTGTTGCCACTAGGAAACGTTTGGTAGCAATCGCCCAATCCCATACCTTCATGGCCTCTCTGCAAAGGGGGTAAGACCTGGTCCCTCCTTGCTTGTTTAAGTACCAGACTACCGACATGTTGTCGGACTGAATGGCAACCGTACCCTGGGGGAGGTGATCGTGCAGTGCTTGCAATGTTAAAAGCACCGCCCTCATTTCCAGGATATTGATGTGGAGAAAACTCTCGGTGTGCCACGTGCCTTGGACCGACCTGTCCAGATAATGCCCCCCCCCCACCCTGTCTGGGAGACGTCCGTAGTCAACGTGGCCGAGGGGGATGGGGGAACGAAGGGTCGCCCTAGATTCGGGTTGGAGGAAAGAAGCCACCAACGAAGATCCTGTTTGCACGTTTCTGTGATCAAAATGTGGTGACTGAGGGGAAGGTCTTGATAAGACCACTGGGCTGATAGGAGCCACTGGAGTATCCTCATATGCAACCTTGCCAAGGGGACCAGAAGAATGGTGGCTGACATGGAACCCAACAGCTGCAGGACCATTCTCGCTGGAGCGCGACGTCTGAGGAGTAATGCCCGAACCTGAGACTGCAACGTTGCTATCCTTTCCGCAGGAAGATAGACTCGCATCTGCCTTGAGTCTATTTCTGCACCAATAAACAGAATACGCTGCGATAGCAACAACATGGATTTTGTCCAATTGAAGGTGATTCCTAAGGAGTTGCCTAGAGAGATAGTGGCTGCTAGAGCTTTCAAGAGTAGATGCCTGGAGGTGGCAGTTAGGAGCCAGTCGTCTAGGTATGGAAACACCTGGAATCCTAGACTTCTCAGGTGAGCAGTCACCACCGCCAAACATTTGGTGAACACCCTGGGGGCTGTGGTGAGACCAAAGGGCAGTGCACGGAACTGGAAATGACCGCCTCCTAGGCTGAAGCGCAAGTGTCTCCTCGACGCCTGATGTATCAGAATGTGATAATAGGCGTCTTTGAGATCTATGGAGCACATCCAAACACCTTTCTCCAAAAGCGGGAGAATGGATTGCAAGGTGACCATCCGGAATTTGGACTTTTTCACTAATCGGTTTAATCTGCTGAGATCCAAAATGGGCTTCAAGTCTCCGGTCTTTTTTGGTACCAAAAAGAATCTTGAGCAAGTCCCTGATCCGGCCTGATCTGTGGGGACAGGTTGGATGACTCCTTTTTGAAGCAGCTTCGATATTTCGCTGGCTGCAAGATCCTGTTGACTGGGTGGCAGGTCCGGGATTCTTTGGGATGGTGGGGGAGGTTGAGAGAAGGGAATGGTGTAACCTCCGGCGATGATTCGGAGCACCCATTGGTCCAGAGTGATATTTGCCCAGGCCTTTAGGTGCCTCGAAAAACTACCCCCGACTGGCTCCGGAGCTGCACAGTCGGGTACTCCTTCAAGGATGCTGGAAGGAGGAGGAGCCACGAAAGGACTCGCGGTCTCCAGTGTTGCGGGGGCCTCCGCCGCCTCTGGGATGGCGTCCCCCTGAAAAATTTCCCCCTCCTCTGCCTCTAGAAGGGGAATCGCTCTGCTGCGACGAATAAGGCTTTTGAGACTTACGGAACCACATTTTCCCTCCTCTTCGAGTCTTGGGATAAGGTCTGAAGGGAGTGGAAAACCGGGCCCCTACAGCAGTTAAAGTCTTACCCTCCTGTTCGCAGCGAGTCAAAGTGTCCTTTACCTTGGGTCCAAACAGTGTGGACCCCTCAAAGGGGGCGTCGGCAAAGGAAGACTTAAAGGCCTCCGCAAAGTGACACAGGCGTAGCCAGGCTCGTCTCCATAGAGCAACACCTGTTCCCGCCACTCTGCTCACTCCTTCGGCTGCATAAGAAATGAGCCTCATGGACGAGTTGGATAACTAGGACAGGATAGTCAACTGGGAGTTAACCGTCTGGGCCAACTGCTCAGGTAAGTTACCGGAGAGGGTATCTGAAAGCTCCTTGACCAGATCCCTCTGCAGTCTCGTGAAATGCGTCAAGTAGTTCAGAGACCTTAATGTAAAGGTCGCTGAAGCAAGGGTGCACTTCCCGTACCGATCCATGCTCCTAGACTCCTTATTAGGAGGATGGACGGACGTTGAAGCCACCACAAAGGCATCTACAGCCACACCTTTCGAAAGTCCTAATCAGGGGGAGCCGAAAGGAATTTATTGGGGCGAGTTGGCACTGGTTCAACAGAATCCGGGTGTACCCACGCCCTTCGAGAGATCAAATCCAGAAGCTCAAAGGGTTGAGACACCCAGGAGGCGGAGGGCTGAGCCCCGAAGGCCTTGAGGAAAACCGACTCCTCAGCAGAAGGGGGTTTGGACTGCCAGTCACCTCGTTGCTTAAGGATCTCCAAGATGTCCGCAAAGGATACATCATCCGAGGACAACTTGGGGGACCCTCCGCATCATCGAGGTCGGTATCCGAGGTGAGAGACTCCTCAGGGGAGTCCACTTGCTTCCTCTTGCACTGTTTCTTCCTCTGAGGTTCCTCCGAAAGCGTTTGAGGGACCTCCAGGAAGAAGGGAACCCCCAATGGGGGTAACCTCAGGCCCAAGGGCTATGCTGTCATGAGACAGGGGGATTGTAAAGGAGCCAGTCTCCGTGCCAAGGGAAGGTGGTGGTGAGATGGTAGAAGTGGCCAGAGAGGGTTTGGCCAAGGCACTCCTCATGGCCATCCTGGGATGGTTCAACCCCCAAGGCCACAACAGCAGTCGAAACTCCCGCCGCCGACGCACCGAGAGGGAGACTCGGAATCGAAAGGATCGGTCCCGAAGCGTCCCCCCCGGGGCCGACAGAGGAGGCCCGTGCGAACCCGACCAAGGCGGGTTGGAGTTAGGGTCGGAACCGACCAGACAACCTCCACCGGCTCCACCAACACTGACTCCAACGGCGCCAAAGCGGCTGGAGGAGGAACCAAGATAGCAGGATGGGAAATCGGCTCCGGAGCCGACTGGGCTGGAGCCGAGATCAATTTTGCGAAGACCGGAGACTGAAAAAGCCTTTGAAGCACCCTGTCTACATCCGAATCAGACATCCTCGATGACCGAAAAGAGACCGACCGGGTCCAAGTCTACTTCTCCGCCAGCTCCGAAAGTCTGGGGGACCGGCTCCGTATGGGTTTGAGAAGTATCGGCGCCGAGGGAGATTCCACTACCACTGCAATTTCCCTCGGAGCCGATGGGGACTTCGGCACCGAAGAAGAAGAGTCTGAGCGGGCAACCCTCATCGGCTCCGAAGGCATTGAGCCGATGGAGAGGACTCGCCTCTCAACGCCCAAGCCCTCGATTCCGAAGCCAGAGGAGTCGAGGCTGGAGACAGAGGCAGACCGTTCCGCCCTCTGCTCCGAAGTCCGTGGAGCCGACGGAGAAGCCTGCCGTGACTTTTTAGCTGCCGGATCCGATGGGCTGGTCGGAGCCGAAGACTTTCTTCCTCGAAGGGGAAGAAGAAGAAGATAGGGCTTCCTCAAAGGAAGGGGTAATAAGCCCTTTCAAAATCAACTTATTTTTCCTCTCGGAGTATGCGAGAGGAAAAAGCGTGGCAAATGCTACAGGATTCCTGGAGGTGCTTCGGGCCCAAACAGTAGACACACAGAGAATGGTCGTCCGTAATGGACATTTTATAATTGCATTTGGAACATTTTTTGAAACCTGATGATCTATGTTCCTTCGACATGGCTATCTACTTCCAAAACTCACTAAACTACACAAACGACAGCCCAGACTCTAACTAAAACGCCTAGGATAGGGCAAGGCCCCTCTAACTTAAACGGGATCCTTAACACACAAAAAAAATACAATTTTACCACAAAAAACTTTCAATACGCAGTCATACAACAACAAGTAGCTGTTAAAACAGCTTTTGGGCAAGTTTTAGCACAAAACTAGACAGAAAAAATTTTACTAAGAGGCACTTAGCTCAGCCAAGTCAGAGACCACGCCTATGCTTCAGAAGCGGCAAACGAGATCTGGGGAAGCAGTAGTGGTGCATCCTGGGATACGAGGTAACTCAGACAATAAGAGACTGCGTTCTATTGTATACCAGCCGAGTCGGAGCCGAGGATCGGCTCCGAACCCATCTGTAGAGAATGTAGGCGAGATAGGATCAAATTACATCTGCATTTAACCATATTGCCCAATACTTTGGGAGACCTGACAGGTTTCAGACATCTGCCAGTACACCAAAAAGTCTTTTACTACCAAAGATGCATGGTATATCTGACACTGGATAAAGGAGAGAGACACACACCGATGAAGGCTTTGTATTCATTCAGCCGAAACAGGTTTGTTTTTTTAAGAAAACTTTTATTAAAGTATTTTCTGGTGCCATTTGTATGCTGGTCTCTATCTTTTTAGGAATGCCTTTCTTATTTTGAGACATTACAGCTGCCATACTCGCAGAGTTTTCTGTAGTTTCCATATCAGACATTGGCCAACCGCAGACCGCAATAAAAGAGATGGTACGTGCTACTACCCTCAGAACTGAAGCCCCAGGTGGAGAGTCAGTTTTAGGGAATGCAGACCTGTACATCAGAGAAAGTTAAGTAGTGAGGGAAAGGACAGATTGCTGGAATACTGCAACAGAGAAGAGAAGGACATCACTATGGTAAGTTCTTACACAACTTATCTGTGTCCTATTCTTCTGTTGCAGTATTCCTGACTTAAGGGAGATTACAAAAGCTCAAGAGGAAAGGGCAGAGGAATTTAAGGAAGCCATGGAGAATGGCACTAGCAAACCCTGCCCTGGATCTAGAGATGGAGTCCAGGTTACAGTGTTTGGTGAACATTTGGACAGAAGTCCAGGTAGCTGCTTCTAGGACAGAGTTTGTATCCAACCCCCCCCCCCCCCCCGAGGAAGACCCCTGAAGAAGATACTGCCCTGGTAGAGTGACTTTTGACTGAGCCAAGGACAGCCTTACCACGGTGGGTGTAGCAAAAGGCAATGGATTTGGACATCCTGTTAGAGATAGTCTGTTTAGATACAGGAAATCCCAAAGCCCTGGTATGGAAAGAAAGAATTGGTCCGTTTTCCTGAAGGGTTTCATCTTATGCAAGTAGAACCTGAGCTGTCTGTGTACATACAGCTTGTGCAGGATCATCTCACTATTGCTCTGGGGAGGGGGTAAGTTTGTAGATGAATTGTCTGGTTTAAAGACAACTCACGGACAATCTTTGGCATGAATGTGGGATTGGTCTTCAGGGATACTCTGTCTTTATGGAAAGACAAGAGAGGAGGAAGCAGCCTTTATAGTCCACGTAGCTGCTGCCACGTCAGACATCCGACACACCAAGAGGGATTGAAAATCTTTGGAAAACCTGGCTGGAACACTGGAATAGAAGGACATCTCGGACACACGCCAGGCCAAGGTAATGGCCACCAGGAGAATTGTTTTCCAAATGTAGTATTTGAGTGAGTTAGTGGAAGCAGGTCCAAATAGCGCTTGAGTTAATTTCTCTAGTACAAATCTGAGGTCCCAGGGTGGGGCCACTGGTCTCTGGGGGGCGGGGGGGGGGGGGTGATATGAAGGACACCTTTGAGGAATTGTTTAGCTAGGAATCTGGAAGCTAAGTGAGAGTTTAGTGCTAACGAAGCAGAAACAGCTGCTAAATTACCCTCGACTGAAGAGTATGCTAGTCCTGCATTAAGCAATTCACATAGATAGGATAGGACCACAGACGGGAGCACCTTCAATGGGTCCTGGTTCCTAGCCTTACACCAGAGAACCTCTTCCATTTGGACAGATAAGACTTTCTAGTAGTAGGTTTCCTGGCCTACTGCAGTACTTTAAGCACATCCTCAGTAAAGGTATCTTAATGGTATTAGTGCTCTATCACCCACAGAGTGAACTGAAGGGTTTCCAGATTTGGGTATAGGAGTGGGTCCTTGTTCTGTGTTAAGAAGTTGCTCGGTGGGTAACTTGTGGTGATTGTCTTGGCCAATATGGAGACACCAGCTAGACTTTTGGCTTTTCCTATTGAACTTAACAGGACTTTGGAGATTAGTAGAAGGGGAGGGAAAGCATATAGCAATTTCCCCTTCCATGGTATACAAAGTCTATCCACTCTCCATGACCGAGGATGGTATTCTCTGACACAAAACTGAGGAATTTGTTGATTGGGGGAGGCAAACAAATCTATTTCTGGAATACCCCGCAGGTGGACAATGTCTAGAACAAATCCCAGTGTAGCATCCATCCGTGGATTCGTGTCCAGAACCTGCTTAGGGTGTCCGCCACTGTATTCTGGCTGGAGGGGATGTACACCACTTGAAGAATTACATATAAAATGACAAGCAAGATCCCACACCTGCATGGCTAGTCTGCACGGGAGACAGGATCTAGTCCTCCCTGCTTGTACCACAGGACTGTCATGTGGTCAGTGTGTACCCAAAACCTCCCTAGTCTGGGTCAATGATTTGAAGGTTTGCAGTGCTAAAAATAGTGTCCTCATTTCTCTCACATTTGTGTCCCTTCATTTGGGAGGGAGACCACTGCCCTTGAGCCGTGTGGAGGTCTAAGGCTACCCTCCCAGCCCATGTCTGAGGCATCCATAAACAAAAGTCTGAGTGGGTGGTACAGGGTGAATGGGAAGACCTGGATTTAGAGACAGCTGTGAGATACACCACTGGAGCTCCTGCTGTGAGCATGCTAACACCATACTGACTTGAGAAACTATTGAAGTTTCTTCATGTGAAGCCTTGCAGGAGGAAACATTGGGCTGGCAAAAGCCATTAGGCCCAAGAGCCTCAAGAAATGTTTGGCAGAAATCTGATTTAAGTAGAGTTTCTCTTCCAATATTAGTGAGATCACCTGAGCTTTGGAAGCTGGGAGAGACACCATCATACTCGGGGCTTGGAATCTACAGCCAAGAAATAAAGAGTTCTTGGGCTGGGTTCATGAATGACTTCTTGAAGTTGATCGTAAATCCCAGGTTTTGAAGAATGGATATAGCCATTTGGAGGGATTTGTTCAATGCTGCTTGAGAAGTGACTTGGATTATGAGGTCACCTAGGTACGGGTAAAT
>NC_056735.1:1417195294-1417220294 GCF_019279795.1 Protopterus annectens
GCAGTCCTAACACTTGGGTAGTCCGCTGTCCCAGTCGGCCCGAATACCAAAGTATAAGGCTGACGTCGGTCAAGGCGCATTTGTCTGACATCAGGACGTCAGGGTACAAATGCGCATGACCGACGTCATATCCTCAGTCTTTTCTTGCCCCAGATGTCAGAAGACCCTAAAAAGATAAGGCCAAAACCAAAAAACACCAAACACTCCTGTACCTAATATATGTACAATATATACAACCCACCCACACAACCACCCCTAAACACAGAGGGGAAGGAGGGAGGGTAAATTGGACTGCAGCAATGTGGATCTTCGAACATCTACATTTATGGTAGGTACAAAACTGTACTATGTTCTTCATCTCACATTGCTGCAGTCCTAACACTTGGGTAGAATCCCAAAGCAGAGGTAAGGGAGGATGGCTAAACTATAATGAAGCAGGAGCTGCCAAAATGCCCTGCAACACAGCAGTGGCAAAACCAGCCCTGGATTTAGAATAGAGAGGAAGGAGGTAATGCTTGGAGAAAGTATGCACTGAACTCCAAGTAGCTGCCTCAAAATATCCTTAGTTGCCACCCCCCTTAGAAATGCAGTTGAAGTGGCAGTAGCCCTAGTGGAATGAGGCCTAATCCCAGCTGGAATCTCCTTGCCATGATGGGAATAACAGAATGCAATGCAAAACCCAATCCACTTAGATATAGTTTGTTTTGACACAGGCTTGCCCTGGGAACTCAAAGCAAAAGAAACAAACAACTGCTGAGACTGCCTAAAATCCCTAGTCCTGCTTAAATAATAACGCAACTGCCTGTGTACATCTAAAGTGTGCAAAATCTTTTCCCCCTTATTTTGGGGATCTGCATAAAAAGTAGGCAAATGAATAATTTGGTTTAAAGCCACACTAGAAACCACCTTAGGCATAAATGAAGGATTAGTGCGTAATGATACCTATCCTTATGAAAAATCAAAAAGGCTCAACCGCCATAAGGGCCTGCAATTCAGAAACCCTTCTTGCAGAAGTAATGGCCAACAAAAAAGCAGTCTTCCATGACAAGTATTTCAATTCAGCAGTAGCCGCAGGCTCAAAAGGTTGTAGAGTAAGTTTCTCCAACACAAAATTGAGGTCCCAAGCAGGAGTAGGAGCTCACGTGGGGTCTTATATTCTTTGCCCCTCTAAGAAATTGCTTGAACAAAGGATGAGAAAACAATGGTGGGTCACAATCATAGTGAGCTGAAATTGCTGCAGCATGAATCTTAATGGAAGAGAAAGACAAACCTTTGTCCAATAACTCAGTAAGATATTGAAGAGCCACACTCAAATTAGGCTCAGAAACATCCAAATCCTTTGCTGCACTCCAAAAAAAAATCTCTTCCATTTGTCTGCATACACTTTACGTGTACTAGGTCTTCTGGCTTCCATAATCACATTCAAAACTTGTTGAGGAAGTTGAGACCTGCTGTGGTTCAAAACAGAATATGCCAGGCTGTTAGATGAAGAGAGTGAAGCTTGACATTGAGGAGATGACCGTCCCTCTGAGACAAAAGGTGTGGAATTAAAGGTAAAGGCCATGGAGGCTTCCTTACCAGATTCCTCAGTAATGGGTACCAGTGTTGCCGAGGCCAATCTGGAGCTATCAAAATCATCCTTGGCTTGTCTTGTCTGACCTTTAGGAGTACCTTTGGGAGGAGAGGCAGAGGTGGAAAGGCATACACATGAAGATTTTCCCAACTGGAGGGAAGAGCATCCACTTTCCAAGCTGTGTGATGAAACCTTTTCGTGCAAAACTTTGGCAGCTGGTGGTTTAGTGGAGAAGCGAACAGATCTATGTCTGGAGTTCCCCAGGACACTGTCAATTGTCGAAATACATGAAGATCCAGTTTCCACTCGTGGGGATCCATGATTTGCCTGCTTAACACATCTGCTAAGGAGTTCTGTGCTCCTGGCAGAAATCTTGCCTGTAGATTTAGCTGCAAGCTGAGCGCAGTCTCCCACAAAATCATTGCTTGCCTGCATAGAGGATAAGAATGTGTTCCCCCTTGCTTGTTGATGTACCACATGACAGTTGTGTTGTCTGTTAGAATCAACACCTGCCCTGGAAGAAGTAACTCCTTGAAAGCCATTAATGCAAACTGGACTGCTAACATCTCCTTCATGTTGATATGTAGATGCTGTAGTCTGGCAGGCCACTTGTCTTGTATCCACTTTCCATTCAGATGAGCTCCCCAAGCTATGTCTGAGGCATCTGTCGTTAGAATCTGACTCGCCTCTGGCGGGTCACAGAGAGTCCCTTGTTTAGGTGACATTCCTGAGCCCACCACAAAAATTCCTTTTGAATGCAAGGTATTATTGGAATGACAGTGTCCAAATCCTGGCAGTGCTGTGTCCATACATTTTTAGATACCATTGCAGCTTCCTCATATGCAGTTTGGCATTGGGAAGCACCAGAATACAAGATGCCATGAACCCTAATGCTTGAAGGACTGTCCTTGCAGTCAGCACGGACTGATGAGATAGTTGATGGAAGTAAAGGGATAGACTCTTTTGTTTGTCCGGGGTTAAAAGGCCATCTGGGCTGCTGTATTCAGTCTCACACCCAGAAAGCACATGTCTTGAGAGGGTACTAGACTGGACTTTATTTCGTTCACAGAATACCCCAGGCATCTTAGCACTGCTATCACATATTCCAGATGCTGAAGAAGCTCGTCCTTTTCTTGAGCCAGAATCAGACAGTCGTCCAAGTAAGGATAGATTTGTATTCCTTTTAGCCTGAAAAAGCTACAACTGGAGCCAGAACTTTTGTGAATACTCTGGGCAGTAGATAAGCCAAAGGGCAATGCAGAGAACTGATAATGTGAATTTCCAGCTCGAGCAGATACTTCCTGCAACTGAGTCTGATAGGCACATGAAGGTAAGCCTCCTTGAGATCTAAAGTTACCATCAAGTGATCTTTGCCCAGCAGAGGTAAAAGCTGTTGTAACGTCAACATTTTGAACTTGGGAATGTCCAAATAAGTGTTGAGGATAGACAAATCCAAAATTGGTCTCCACGTGTTCCCCTTCTTTGGTACTAGGAACAGGCGAGAATAAAATCCTAGGCCCCTTTCTGGCACAGGAACCGGCTGAATGGCCCCTATCTGGAGCAACAGAGAAATTTGCTTGTGAGCCTCTTTTCTTTGTATAGGAGGAATGTCTGGCATGCCTTTGAAAGGAGGCAAGGTATGGAAATAAAACCTGTAACCGTGGTGAACGATATCCAATACCCATCTGTCTTGGGTAATAACACTCCAATTTTCTTTGAAAAGTGCCAGCCTTCCTCCCAAAGGTGCTGCCAGACGAGAAGGCTCTGGCAGCTGAAAAGGCAAGTCATTGGGTCTGCTTACGAAAGGACTGACCCCTGCCCTCACCAGAAGACTGGGCAGGCGAACTGCCTGTTCTAGGCCTAAAAGAACCTTGAGCTCTGCCCCTACCACGTCTAGATCTACCCCTAGACAGAGAATCATAAGAAGGATAAGTCCACCCCTTAGTAGGCCAATTTCTACTAAACTTTGGAGGCTGAACCTGCAAAAAATCTTTAACAGTCTGCATAGACTTAGCCTTGTCCTCCATTTTCTTTAAAACTGCTTCCACAGGCGCACCAAATAACACATCAGATTGTAAAGGAGCATCTAAAATCCTTGTCTTTGTTTCTAGAAGAGAAATCCTGACCTTGCCATTGAAAGTACCAGACCACGACGTATCAGCCTGTTTAGCCTGTGCCTCCTTCAACCGACGAACTCTTAGATGTCGGTCGGAGTTTGCAGAGGAATTTTTTGGAGCCGCTTTTGCTTATAAAATGCCGTCTGAGACTCCGACTTCGCATATGGTCAAACGCAAGGAAAAGGACCGACACGGCCCGCGGTTTCGACTGAAACCACGGCTAGGCCTACCGCGAGTGTCTCTTTCGGCCGAAACAGAGTCCATGGCGATTCCTTCAACCGAAACCATACTTCCGACCACAGAGGCCCCAGCTGAGTCAACTTCAGAACTCCCTACCGAAGCTAGTGTTCAGGAATTGTCCAACACCATACTTTTCGACATTTCTACCCCTGCACGTGGGGCAGCTAGGCCCCCAGCTTCTATGTCTATTAAGGCCTTTTCCAGGGCTAAAGCTGACAAACTTTCAAAAGCTTTGCCTGCCAAATCTACATCCCAGAGGCCTTCCTCTAGTTCACAGATCCTCAGCCTTGCTGAGGACCTTATCTCCTTAATTATGGGGTTCACAACCTCACCCAGACAGGGCCTATCAACCTCCTCCAGACAAAAGGCCCAGGACTGAACCCTCTGAACCTCACTCCTTAGATTACTCCACCGATGGATCTGACTTGTCAGACCACCAGGAAGGACCCCCACTGAAGTTAACCCTGGCCGGCCTCTAGAAGGAGCCTTGGAAACAGAAGGGGAGGGCCTAACCACCTTAGAAAGGGAGGGGAGAACAGCTACCTGAGAAGCCCCTTCAGCCTGGCCTACCTCCTGAGAGGACACATCTTGTAACAGTAAAGTCTCTCCCTGAGAATCCAAAGGAACTTCTGGTAGAACCACCGGCTCCACCGAGCCCTCTAAAGAACCGACGTCCGGGACAGGCGGTTCTTCCACCCTAGGCGCTGCTTTGTCTTTGCGCTTTTAGACGAAGCGGGCAGCGGAGCATCCGACGGCATGTTGTAATTACAACGCTTCCCAAAAACTAACCTGGCACAATCTAATCTTCTCTTAATAGTGCGTTTGTTAAATCTAGCACAAGAGCGACAGCTAACAACGTCGTGCTCAGGCCCTAAGCAAGGTATACACAATGTATGGTAATCTCTATGAGGTATCTGTTTCCCACAAGAAATACAGTTATTCACTTTTTCTGACATCCGGTTAAATACTGAGGCAAGAAAAACAAAATATTCTAACGGGTACTTAGCCAACTTTGATTCGGTCTGAAACTCCGACTTCAGAAAATTTCAGAACGCCAACCTGCACTCGCAATACTGCTTCTGCATCGGACCATGCGGCAAAAAAGACTGAGGATATGACGTCGGTCATGCGCATTTGTACCCTGACGTCCTGATGTCAGACAAATGCGCCTTGACCGACGTCAGCCTTATACTTTGGTATTCCGGCCGACTGGGACAGCGGACTACCCAAGTGTTAGGACTGCAGCAATGTGAGATGAAGAACATCTAAGTACGGAGGATGAACACTTAGTGCCTGAAGTTCAGAGATGCGTCTGGCTGAAGTAATAGCTACCAGAAAGAGATTTTCCAAGATAGAAACTTAATGGAGCAGAATGCTGCCGGTTCAAAGGGGGCATAATTAAGGAGGACAGTACCAAATTAAGGTCCCAAGAAGGAGGGGGATCTCTCACTGGGGGCCTAAGGAGAGTAGTCCCTTTGAGAAAAGCTTTACATAGCTTATGAGACATAATGTTTACATTAGACAACCCAACATGAAAGTTAGAGATGGACGCCAATTGAACCCTGATTGTAACAGAAGCGGACCCAGAATGAAAAAGTTCTGCTAGGAACTCCAAGATTTCGTGGACTGGGGCTGAAAAGGGATCTATGTTCCTAGCCTCTGCCCAACAAGAAAAACGTTTCCATTTGCTAGCATAAGTCTTTCTAGTGGTGGACTTGTGAGAAGAAACAATCTCACGAACAGCCGGGGAAATGCTGGGAATCCTGGCTAAGGTAGGAAGTGGAACAACCAAGCTGTGAGCTGTAGTGTTTGGAGGGATTGATGCAGCCCGCCTGATTGATGAATCAACAGGTCTGGAATAGGATCCAGAGTCCAGGGCTGCTCGAGAAGGAAAGTGTGCAGGAACGGGAACCACATCTGTTGAGGCCAGTAGGGAGCAATGAGGATCATTTTGCAACCCAATGAAATTGCTTTCTGTATGAGTTTCGGTATAAGAAGAAACGGAGGGAAGGCATAAAGAAGTTCCTGATGCCAATCGTGGACTAGAGCATCTCTGGGAGAGTGATCGGGAAGCGGAAGAAGGGAGAAGTAGTTGCTGCATTTGCTGTTGAAGGGGGTGGCAAAAAGACAGCAGCAAGGCTGTCCCCATTTGCAGATAATCAGATCCGCAACTACCTGATTCAGAGCATGAGAATAGCTCTGCTGAGCCTGTCCGCTAGGACGTTGGACCTCCCAGGGATGTGCGTCGCAATCAGAAATCGCTGGGAAGAAATCACCCACTGCCATAGTCTGAGTGCTTCTCGACATAAGGGGAAGGACCTGGTTCCGCCCTGCTTGTTGATGTACCACACCACGGACATGTCTGTTTGAACTGCAATGTTCCCAGAAGGGAGAGAGTCCTGAAGAGCTTGCAACGCTAGGAGCACGGCTCTCATTTCCAAGACGTTTATGTGCAGATGGTACTCGTGAGGCTGCCAAGTGCCGTGGACTGTCCTGCCCTGATAATACCCCCCCCACACCCCATCAGGGAGGCATCTGTGGTCACTGACAACTGGAGGGGACTGAATGAATGGTCTGCCCTGAGACACTAGTGGGGAGACCATCCACCAGGAAAGGTGCCTTTTGCATGTTTCTGTAATCATGATTATGACAGACATGGGCAGTTGTTGAAAAGATCACTGTGTGAACAGAAGCCACTGAAGGACTCATGTGAAAGCGGGCCAGAGGGATTAGAAGAATTGCCGCCGCCATGGAACCCAGAGTTTGAAGGATCAACCTGACTTGGACCCTTTTGCACTGCATTAGAATTTGTACTTGCTGGCGAACTGTGGCCACCCTGTCTGGCGGTAGCCTTGCGGACATGGTCCTTGTGTCCAAGTCTGCTCCTATATAAGTAAGAGATTAACAGGGCAACAAGTCAGATTTTTTAAACTTTATTGTAATGCCTAGCTGGGAGCAAATTGTGTGTGTGTAGTCCCTGGCTTGTAGAAGTAGATGCTTGGTAGTAGAAGTAAGGAGCCAGTCGTCTAGATATGGAAACACCTGGAATCCTCGACGTCTCAGGTGAGCCGTGACCACTGCCATACATTTGGTGAACACCCTGGGGGCTGTGGTGAGACCAAAAGGCAGAGCTCTGAACTGGTAATGACTGGCTCCCAGCCGGAAGCGAAGGAATCTCCTGGAGCACCTGTCGATTTTGATATGATAGTACGCATCCTGGAGATCTATTGAGCACATCCAATTGTCCTGACCCAGAAAGGGTAAAATGGACTGTAGCGTGACCATCCGAAACTGTTCTTTGAACAGACTTGTTTAGTCTGCTGAGATCCAGAATCTGTCTCCAGTCCGGTGTCTTTTTTGGTACCAAAGAACCGTAAGTTCCAGATCAGTGTTGGTCTGCCGGGACTTCCTGGATGACTTTCTATCAGTTTTGAAACTTCTCTGACTGCTTGGTACCTCAGATTGGGTGGAACATCTGGAAGGGATTTGCTTGACGGTAAGGGGGGTTGAAAGAAGGGAATTTTGTAACCTCCAGATATGATTTGAGTGTACCCATTTGTCTTGCGTTAAATTTTGCCATGCTTTTGGGTACAGTGAAAGTCTTCTCCCGACTGCCTCTAGAGGCAGGCAGCCGGGCAACCCTTCAGGGATGCTGGAAGGGCTTCTCAGAGGAGGATTCTCTGCTGCCCTGGTTCTGCAGACCCCCTCTGCCACGAGGGCGGTGTCTGTTATTTCCTTCCTCTGCCCCTGGAGGAAAATTCGCTACGTGTGTCAGGTGAGGCTCCCTGGGATTTTCAAAACATTTTACCACTCTTCTGACCCTTGGGGTATGGTCTGAAAGGAGTGGAAAAACGGACTCCCACGGCAGAGAGAGTCTTGCCTTCTTGCTCACACCTAGTCAGAGTGTCTTTCAACTGTGGTCCAAAGAGAAAGGAACCATCAAAAGGGGTGTTGGTGAATGAAGCTCTAAAGGGTTCTGCAAAATTACACAGCCGCATCCATGCACATCTCCTAAAAGTCATGCCTGCACCTGCGGCTCTATTCGCACAATCGGCTGCATAGGAGGAGTTGACTACAGAATTAAGGGTTGCCAGCTGAAAAGCCACTTTAGCTTGAGCCCCTTCAGCTGATGGATAATGAAGGGTATCTCCGAGCTCTTTAAGGAGAGCCCTCTGAAGCCGGGTAAAATGGCATAAGTAATTCAGTGACCTCAAAGAAAAGGTCGCTGAAGCAAACATTCACTTCCCATATCTGTCCATAGTACTAGACTCCTTGTTAGGAGGATGGACAGATGAAGTTTCCGCTAACTCTTTTTTAGTGGCTGCTGCTAAAACCATGGCATCCACAGGAACACCTTTGGTAAGGAACTGCTTATCAAGGGGTGCAGTGACAAACTTGCCAGATCTCCCCGGGGTTGGTTCCACTGTATCCGGGGCTGACCAAGCCTTTCGAGCCACCACGGACATTAGTGGATCAAAAGGCGGAGAAACCCAGGACGTGGAAGGTCTGGAACCGAACGCATCCAGGAATACAGACTCCTCTTCGATAGGGGCTAGGGGATTCCAGTTCCCCCTCTGTTTAAGCATTTCTAGGATGTCAGAGAAGGAAACCTCTTCAGAGGGGGATCTCTGGGACCCCTCAGAGTCATCTATGTCTGTATCAGAAGTGAAAGACTCAGGGGAGTCAATGTGCTTCCTCTTGCACTTCTTCCGAGGGGGCTCCTCGGAATGATCAGGGGAGGCCTCGGAAGAAAAGGAAACACCCAATGGGGTGCCCTCAAGCGCCGATTCCCCATGCTTGGCGTCTGGAGGAGGAGCAGAGGTTGACGCGCACACTATAAGGGACGGAGCCAGTGGGGTCGATCGTGGAGCCAACTCAGAGGCCAGCACACTCCTGACATCGAAGGTGTCTCTGCCACGATGCAGAGAATACTCCGGCTCCGAGGAAATTGGAATCCTTCGCCGCACCAAAGGAAACGGCTCCGAGACCAATGTAGGAGCAGAGCTCACCTGCGCCGAAGCTCCGAGAGGGAGAACGGGGTCAGACAAGGGTCCAATACCACTTGCCCCCTCGGAGCCGATGAGGGAGTCTCGGCGACCAGATCCCTTGACGGACGGTACCATCGATGGAATCGGAGCAGACAACGGAACCGAAGGAGAAGTAGTTATCGGAGCAGACTGTTCCACGACTCGAACCCCAACGAACTCCGGCTCCGAGCTCAATGGAGTCAGAGAAGGAATATCGATAGAAGAGGACTGAGCAGACACCTGTTGAGGAAGGCTGGACAACATCTTGGCAAGTGCCTGCGACTTCAGCAACCTACTGACCACTCTCTCCACGTCGTGATCCGAGAGCCTAGAGGACAGAGAGGAGTGGGAAGATCTGTGACTGCGCTCACTCTGCAGCACGGGAGACAAAGGAGCCGAATGTATGGATTCCAGAGAAGGGGACCTCAGTCTCTTGTGGGTCCACGATGGCTCCGAAGATTCTGCTGGAGCCGACTGGGAGATAGTCTCCTCGGTTCCGGCCGGAACTGAAGTAGCAGGTAAAGTTTGAACCAATGACTGTTCAGAGCTTGGAGCAGACGATTTGGTCAGTTTAGGGGATTTCATAGGCTGAGCCTTGGCCAGTGAATCCTGGGGCTTTAAAAGATCCCTAAGAATAAGCTTATTCTTAAGCTCCTGCAGAACTCTTGGACTAAATGCATGGCATATAGAGCAAGAGTCTTGCAGGTGCACTGCACCTAAGCAACAGATGCAAGAAGTGTGCCCATCTGTCAGAGACATTTTCTGACAGCATGAAGTCACACTTCATCCGGACACCTTGGATTCTTTAGACATATCCAACAAATTACCTGAAGAGATACTACACTGATTCTTGGCCAAAAGGACGAACAGCGATAACAAAAGTACCACAACACTAACAAAAAAGGAAAAAAAAACAGTATACTACAGCTAAAAAATATATATTTTTTTTTAAACTAGGAAGCCTCTAACTTAAACGACTACCTAAAAGTAAGGTAAAAGGAAAGCCTTAAGCTAAACACTAATCTACAAGAAGGGATAGGAGGGGGAGAACTCTCTAATTTAAACAAGTTCTAAGGAAAAGGACTACAAAAACACTTGGCTAACACAACAAGTTAGAGAGACTACAACTTAAACAATAACTCAGAAAAAACACTAGTCTTACAATAAAAAGTTCAATAAGAAAACTTACATTGCCTGAGCCAATAAAAGCAGCACCTCGCGGCTGAAGTGGCAAATGAGATCGGGGTAGCTAGCGCTAGGCATCATGGGATAACGGGTAGCCTCAAGCCAGTAAACAGCTCTCAAGCTACAGAGGAGGGCCGAGTCGGAGCAGAGGATTGGCTCCGATCCCAACCAGTAAGAAACGAAGGCAAGATAGACAAAGTACAGTTGTGTACACTTACCATAAATGTAGATGTTAGAGTGTCTTCACTGTTGCAGTCATGATTGTAGGGTTCTCCCCTGCCAGCAGGCAGACCTCGGTCGGCCAGAATCCCGAAGTCTGGGTCCGGCGTCGGCTGTTCAGCCATACTCCTTGATGTTAGAGCGCCAGGAGTACAAAGCTGACAGCAGACGCCATGTTCTCCAGTTTTTCTTGCCCCAGATGTCAGAAGTTCCAAAATGAGTAAGGTCCCATACCTTTTGCAAATACACCTCAGAAGGGTGAAAAAAGGAACCACACAAAGGTAAAAATAAAAGGGGACAGGAGGGAGGGAAACCCAGACTGCAACAGTGAAGACACTCAAACATCTACATTTATGGTACGTGTACACAACTGTACTATGTTCATCATGTTTCACTGTTGCAGTCATGACTGTAGGGCAGAATCCCAAAGCAGAAAGGGAGGTGGTCATAAAGTAAAGTAGAGGGGGTGGCTATAAGGCCCTGCAAGACTGCAGAAGCAAAGCCTGCCCTAGACTTAGAGTAGAGAGGTAGATTATAGTGCTTGGAAAAAGTATGCACTGAACTCCTCAAGTTGCAGCTTCCAAAATGTCTTTGGTAGGAACTCCCCTGAGGAAGGCAGCTGAAGTGGCAGCAGCTCTGGTAGAGTGAGTCCTTATACTCCCTGGGATTTGCTTTCCATGGTGTGAATAACAAAATCTGATTCCATGAGCAATCCATTTAGAAATGGTCTGTTTTGAAATGGCTTTACCTTGGGAACTTGAAGCATAAGAAAAGTACAGTTTTGTACCTACCATAAATGTAGATGTCCGAGAGGTATGCATCTGCAGTCCTAACAAATGGGTTGTCCTGCCTCAGGCAGCCCTTGATCCGGATTCCAAAGTCTGGGTCTGGCCTCGGCTGATGTCGCACTTCACCAGACGTCATAGCTGCTGTCAATTGGGTATAAAGGCATCAGCCGATGCCATTTTCCTCAGTGTTTCTTGCCCCAGATGCCAGGTGCCCTCTAGGAAGGCTAAATTTGGATAAATGCAAATGATTCCAAACAGTAGAGAGCAAACAAAAATAAACATGTATGTACATATATACAAACAAATACACCATAATAGATTCCCCCAGCTAGCTACAAGATGGGCAAATACCCTAGGAGTAGCACAGAGGGGAAGGAGGGTGGGTAATCCTGACTGCAGATGCATACCTCTCGGACATCTACATTTATGGTAGGTACAAAACTGTACTATGTCCTTCAAGGATGCATCTGCAGTCCTAACAAATGGGTAGAATACCATAGCCAAACTGGGGGAGGAGGCACTAAGAAGATTATGGTGTAGTTAAGATCCCTTGCAAAACAGCAGTGGCAAAACCTGCTTGGGATCTGGAGTATAAAGGCAGATTATAATGCTTGGCAAATGTATGCACGGAGCTCCAAGTAGCAGCCTCTAAAATGTCTTTGGTAGCCACTCCTCGTAAGAAAGCTGTAGTAGTGGCTGTAGCCCTTGTGGAGTGAGGTCTGATGTTTTCTGGAGTTGTCTTTCCATGAAAGGAGTAACAAAATCTAATGCAATTTCCTATTCATTTTGAGATTGTCTGTTTAGAAATTGCTTTTCCTTCCATTCCTGCTGCATATGCTACCAGAAGCTGGTCAGTTTTTCTATTGTTCTTGGTTCTGTCCAGGTAGTAGCGCAATTGTCTGTGTACATCCAAGGTATGCAGTAGTCTTTCCCCCCTGTTCTGTGGGTTGGGGAAGAATGTTGGTAGGTGGATTGCTTGGTTCAATGATACCCTGGAGACCACCTTTGGCATAAAAGTAGGGTTAGTTCTCAAGGACACTCTATCCTGATGGAAGATAAGGAAGGGCTGTACTGCCATTAATGCCTGTAATTCAGAAACCCTTCTTGCTGAAGTGATTGCAAGCAGGAAAGCAGTTTTCCAAGATAAGAACTGTAATTCTGCTGTTGCTGCTGGTTCAAAAGGGAGAAGTGTTAACTTTTCTAGCACAAAGTTCAGGTCCCATGTAGGCAAAGGTGGCTTCCTTGGAGGCTTTACATTTTTAATTCCTCTCAGAAACTGCCTGAGTAGAGGATGAGAGAAGACCGGAGGATCCAGGTTATATTCTGCTGAAATTGCTGATGCATGAATCTTGATGGAGGAGTAAGACAGGCCATTGTGGAGGAGTAAGACAGGCCATTGTGGAAAAGCTCTGCTAAATATTCCAGGATGTTAGCTATGTTTGCCAATGATACATTTTCCCCTTTTGCTGCACTCCAAATGAGGTATCTTTTCCATTTTGCTGAATAAGTCTTCCTTGTGGAGGGTCTGCGAGCCTCCACAATAATGTCTTTAACCCTCTGAGATAAATCTGGGTCATTTTGTTTTATGTAAGATTCCAAGCAGCTAGCTGTAGTGTTTTCAAGTTTGGATGCAGGATCTTGAAGTTGTTCTGTGCTAGCAGCAAAGGAACTAGGGGCAGAGGCCATGCGTGTGCCCGAGACATACTCCTCAGAAGCGGGTACCAATGCTGCCTTGGCCAGTCTGGAGCTATCAGTATGATCCTTGGGTGGTGGTCTTTGATCTTCAGTAGCACTTTGTGCATCAAAGGAAGAGGTGGGAATGCATATGCTGTTAGGTTTTCCCAACTGAAGGATAGGGAGTCCACCTTCCAAGCAAGTGGGTGGTATGTCCTTGTGCAGAATTTTCTCAATTGGTGGTTGTGTGGGGATGCGAACAGGTCTATTTCTGGTAGCCCTCATTTCTTTGTAATGGATTTGAAGATGTCCGGATGCAGCATCCATTCGTGGGCATCCGTGGTAGTTCTGCTTAAGGTGTCTGCTAGTATATTTTCTTTTCCTGGCACAAATATGGCCTGGAGCTGAATGTTGAGGTTCAGGGCCACATTCCACAGGTCCATTGCCATCCGGCATAGAGGATATGAATGTGTGCCTCCCTGCTTGTTGATATACCACATAACTGTGGTGTTGTCCGTCCTTATCAGCAAATGACCTTGTTGAAGAAATGGTCTGAATGTCTGAATTGCCTGTTTCACTGCCAGCATCTTTTTGATTTATGTGTAGGTTCAGCTGGTCCTGTGTCCATAGGCCTTGTATACACTTGTCTGCCATGTGTGCCCCCCAACCGAGGTCTGAGGCGTCCGTGGTGATAGTCTGGCCTGGGTGAGGGCTGTGGAAGGGCAGTCCTTTGTTCAACTGACAGGCCTGAGCCCACCACAGGAATTCTTGTTTCAGGCATGGAATTATTGGAATTTGGGTTTCTAGGCTGTGCTTGTGCTGAGACCATAAATTCCTTAGGTACCATTGTAACTTCCTCATATGTAGTCTGGCATGTGGGATCAGTATTATGCAGGATGCCATGTAACCCAGGGCTTGCAGGACTTTCCTTGCTGTAAGCTGGTTCTGCGTTGTTAATGCCATGAAATAGAGTGGTAGTTTTTGCTTTTCTGCTGTGAGGAATGCCATTTGATTTGATGTGTCCAGTTCTGCTCCCAAGAATGTAATCCTTTGGGATGGTACCAGCCTTGACTTTTTTATGTTGACTGTGTATCCCAAGGCCTGCAATAGGTGAATAACCTTTTCAAAATCTTTTGTTAATTTGATCTTGTTGTCTGCTTGTATCAGGCAGTCATCCAGGTATGGATAAATTTGAATTCCCTGAAGCCTGCAATGAGCAATTACTGATGCCAGGCATTTCGTGAATACTCTGGGCGCAGTAGATAAGCCAAAGGGCAATGCTGAGAATTGATAATGCTCTGATCTTGCAAGAAATCGGAGGTATCTTCTGCAATCTGGTCGAATAGGGACGTGCAGGTATGCCTCCTTGAGATCTAGAGTCACCAGCCAAGACTCCTTGCCCAGCATTGGAAGAAGTTGCTGTAGGGTCAGCATTTTGAATTTTGGAACAATGAGATATGTGTTCAGAGCGGACAGGTTGAGAATAGGTCTCCATTGGTTTTCTTTTCTTGGCACCAGGAAAAGTCTGGAATAAAATCCTTGTCCTTGTTCCATAGCCGGTACCTTTTCTATAGCTCTCATCCTTAGTAAGTGGTTGATTTGTCCTAGAGCGTTTGTTTTTTGGTTTGGTGGCAGGTTTGGCATTCCTCTCTTCCTTGGCAGAGTATGGAAGTGAAACCTGTAACCTTTGTCTATTGTCTGTAAAATCCATTTGTCTCCTGTAATGGAATGCCAGTTTACTGAAAATAAGGCTAGCTTTCTGCCTAAGGGTGCTTCCAGTTGTTCCCTGGTAGGCGGTATCAGAGCCAAGTCACTGTGACTGTCCTGTGGAAGTGGTAGTAGCTGGATCTGTGGCAGTACTTCTCTGGTTGTTAGGCTGCCACTGACGTCCCCTGTAGGCACCTCTGGATTGACCTCTGCCTCTTGAGCGCCTATTTCTGCCTCTCTGTGCTCTGGTGGTGTCTGGAAAGGACCAATTCTTCGAAGGCCAATTTCTACTAAACCTAGGAGGCTGGACCTGTAAGAAATCCTTGACTGTTTGGACAGATTTTGCTTTTTCTTCCACCTTCTTTAACACTTGCTCCCATGGAGAAACTGAGTTTGTTTGGCTCCCCTGCACAGCATCTAGGAGCTTTGACTTTACATGGTCTGGTAAGGATTGCTCTTTTAACCATGCATGCCTTCTGATCACTGTACCAGTCATAGCTGATCTAAAGGAAGCCTCCAGTGCATCATAGCCGCATTTTAAGGAATGATTACTGACCTGCTGAGTGTTATGTACCAAATCCTGAAGGGACTTACGGTCTATAGGTTCAGGAGAGGACAGTTTTTTATTTAGCTGATCTAACAAAAATTCCTGATACTGAATCATGTGGAATTGACAGTTTAAGGCCCTAGCCGAAAGAGTAGCAGAAGTATAAACTTTTTTACCCCATCTCTCTAATGCTCTAGATTCTCTTTCAGAGGGAAGGGTGTTTTTGGCAGTTGCTACAGCTTTGGGGCCCTGAGAAATAGTTTCAGGGTCTGCAATAGGAGCCTTATACAAGTGATAATGTGTGTCTGGGACCCTGTAGTATCTGTCGGGCTTAGCAGGGGCCGGGGGAAGAGAGTCAGGGGCAGTACAAGCATCAGTGAATGCATCATCCACAACTGTTAGTACTGGAGGAATGGCTAAAGGCCTATGCTGTGGCAAATGTAAAAAGGTCCTTAGCCGTTTCCTAGAATCTGAAAAATCCTGGCCCTGCCATTGAAATTGTTCCCTCATAGCATGCAAGGTTTCCCCAAAAGAAAATTCCTCAGGAGGAGAGGCAGAAGGAATGGAGTCTTCAAGGCCAGAATCCTCATATGGAGAATAAGGGCCTTCTGGTGGATTTGAGTTTTCTGAATCATCAGAGGAATAATCCGTAGAGAAACTGGTTCAGGGGCTCTGCTCTAGGCCTCTTCTCTGGAGGGGGAGAGGCCCTGTCAGGATGAGGTTGGGATCCCCTGATCAATGAAATGAGATCCTCTGCCAGGCTGAGCATTTGGGAACTAGAGCTAGGCCTGTGCGAGGGGGTTTTAGTGGGCAAGGCCTTAGAAGATTTAGCTGCTTTAGCCCTAGAGAAAGCCTTGATAGACATGGATGCAGGGGGCCTAGCAGCTCCACGTGGAGGAGTAGATATGTCTAAAGGAATAGTATCTGATAAATCCTGGGTGCCTGCTACAGCAGGAGTAATTTCAGTAGCAGATTCAGCCATGCTGTGTGAGGCCTCGGCTGTAGGAGGTATGCTTTCGGCCGAAGGAAGAACCGAGGACTCTGTTTCAGCTGAATCAGAGACACTTGCGGTTGGCTTAACCGTGGTTTCGGCCGAAACCGCGGACCGCGAGTGTCGGTCCTTTTCCTTACGCTTTTTAGCTAATTGTGAAGTCGGAGTCTCCGACGGCATTTTGTAAGCAAAAGCGGGACCAAAAAACTCCTCCGCAAACTCCGACCGACGTCTAAGAGTCGGTCGGTTGAAGGAAGCACTGGCTAGACAAGCTGCTACGTCGTGGTCTGGGCCTAAGCAAGGAAGGCAGTAAGAGTGGAAATCCTTATGAGGTATTTGTTTCCCACAAGTTAAACAATTATTTACTTTTTCTGACATCGGCTGAGGCAAGAAAGAGTCCCCAACGGGGTACTTCGCTTTTTAGAAGTCTTCGGTAGTAGAAATCTCTGGATCTGACCGACCGGCACTTGCGAACAGCTTCTGCTTCGGGCACCGCGCGGCAAGAAAGACTGAGGAAAATGGCGTCGGCTGATGCCTTTATACCCAATTGACAGCAGCTATGACGTCGGGTGAAGTGCGACATCAGCCGAGGCCAGACCCAGACTTTGGAATGCGGCCGACCGAAGGGCTGCCTGAGGCAGGACAACCCATTTGTTAGGACTGCAGATGCATCCTTGAAGGACATCAAACAATTGCCCTGATTTCCTGATGTCCTTGGTTCTGTCCAGGTAAAAACGTAGTTGTCTGTGTACATCCAAGGAATGTAAGATCCTTTCCCCTTTATTTTGAGGAGTTGGGAAAAAAGTTGGCAAGTGAATAGTTTGATTTAAAGCCACTTTGGAAACCACCTTAGGCATGAAAGTAGGATTAGTCCTTAAAGACACCCTGTCTTGATGAAAAATAATATAAGGTTCCACAGCCATAAGAGCTTGCAACTCTGAAACCCTCCTGGCAGAGGTCAGAGCTAACAGGATGGCTGTCTTTCCAAGATAAAAACTTGATGTCAGATGAGGCAGCAGGCTCAAAAGGAGGTAAGGTGAGCTTTTCCAAAACATAGTTGAGATCCCAAGCAGGAATGGAAGGAGATCTAGGGGGCCTTAAATTCTTAGCTCCTCTGAGAAATTGTCTCATGAGCTGATGGGAAAAGATAGGAGGGTCTGTATTATAATGAGCAGAAATAGCAGAGGCGTGTATCTTTATGGAAGAGAAAGAGAGACCCTTATGTAAGAGGTCTGACAGGTAAAGTAAAATCTGAGGAATGTTAGGAATAAGAGGATCAGAATCCTCAGCCTGCATCCAGGAACAAAATCTTTTCCATTTTCCTGTATAAGATTTTCTAGTGCTAGGACGTCTGGCTTCTAAAATGACATCCATAACCTGCTTGGGTAGGAGAGAATGAATCAAAGATCCTGGATTAACCAGGCTGCCAGGCTGAGAGTTTTGACATGGGAGTTCTGACCCTGGTGCTGGGACAGAAGGTTTGGAATCGGTGGTAAAACCCAGGGTGGCTCTAGACAAAGGTTTCTCAGTGTTTGGTACCAAAACTGTCGAGGCCAATTTGGGGCCAGCAAGATTATCAACTTGATGCTTGATCTTTAGTAATACCCGTGGAAGAAGAGGAAGAGGCGGAAAGGCATATCCCGAGAGGTGTCTTCAACTGAATGATGGAGCATCCACTTCCCCAGCTAGATCGTGGAAAGTCCTGGTGCAAAGAAAGTACAGTTTTGTACCTACCATAAATGTAGATGTCCAATAGATATGCAACTGCAGTCATAACATATGGGTTGTCCTGCCTCAGGCAGCCCTCGGTCGGCCGGATTCCAAAGTCTGGGTCAGACGTCGGCTGATGTCGCATTTCTCTCCGACGTCAGAGCGGCTTGAGTATATAAGCATCAGCAGACGCCATCTTCTTCAGTGTTTCTTGCCCCAGATGCCAGGTGCCCTCCAAGGAAGGCTGTAATCAAATTGGAAGGCAATAACAGGTTTCCAGACAATAAATAAGCAATAAACAGATACACCATAACAGATATCCCCAGCTAAAGATAACAGGGAGAAGAGTGGACCCAAGGCATAGAGGGGAAGGAGGGAGGGAAAACCCGACTGCAGTTGCATATCTATCGGACATCTACATTTATGGTAGGTACAAAACTGTACTATGTCCTTCAAGAATGCAACTGCAGTCATAACATATGGGTTGAATACCATAGCTTAGCTGGGGGAGGTGGTATGCTCTAAGAAAAGGATGGTGTAGCTATCAATCCCTGCAGGACTGCCGAAGCAAAGCCTGCTCTGGATCTGGAATATAAAGGGAGGTTGTAGTGTTTGGAAAATGTATGCACGGAGCTCCATGTAGCAGCTTCTAGAATGTCTTTGTAGGCACCCCTCTTAAAAATGCTGTAGAGGTGGCTGTAGCTCTGGTGGAGTGTGGTCTGACATTGGCTGGCACACTCTTTCCATGGAAGGAATAACAGAATCTGATGCAATGTCCAATCCATTTTGAAATTGTCTGTTTGGAAATTGCTTTTCCTTGTACTCCAGGGGCGTAAGCTACAAAAAGCTGATCAGACTTCCTACTGGTCTTGGTTCTGTCTAGGTAGTAGCGAAGTTGTCTGTGCATGTCCAAGGTATGTAACAGTCTTTCCCCTTTGTTCTCAGGATTGGGAAAGAAAGTAGGCAGGTGAATTGCTTGACTTAAAGAAACCCTAGATACCACTTTTGGCAGAAAGGTAGGGTTGGTTCGTAAGGAGACCCTGTGTCTCTGTGAAAAGTTATGAACGGTGGTATTGCCATTAGGGCCTGTAATTCCGAAACCCTTCTTGCTGAGGTAATGGCCAGCAGGAAAGCTGTCTTCCAGGAAAGAAATTGTAAATCCACAGAAGCTGCTGGCTCGAAGGGAGGTAGAGTCAATTTTTCTAGGACAAAATTGAGGTCCCAAGCTAGTACTGGTGCCTTTCTTGGGGGCTTTATATTCTTGATTCCTCTAAGAAATTGCCTTAAAGGATGTGAAAACACAAGTGGATCAGTGTTGTATCTAGCTGAGATAGCTGAAGCATGTATTTTTATGGAAGAGTATGAGAGTCCGTTATGTAGCACATCTGCCAAGTATTCCAGAATGAGTGGAATGCTCAAAAGTGATGCATCATGACCCTTGTTGGTATTCCAAATGCTGAATCTCTTCCATTTGGCTGAGTAAGCCTTTCTGGTGGATGGTCTGCGGGCTTCTGTTAGTATCCGCTGAACTTCCTTGGAGAGAGGTAAATTGAGATTATTTATGGGATCTCCCAAGCTGTTAGCTGTAGCGTCTGGATGTTGGGATGAACTGTCCTGAAGTTGCGTTGAGTCAAAAGTTGGGGCCATTGGGGAAGGGCCCACGTTTTGTTGCGACATATGCGCCGTAGTAGTGGGTACCAGTGTTGTCTTGGCCAGTCTGGAGCTATTAGGATCCCCTTCGGCTGCTCTGCTTTGATCTTTAGTAACACTGTGGTCATCAGTGGCAGAGGTGGAAATGCATAGATCATTAGGGAGCTCCAGTTGAATGAGAGAGCATCTATTTTCCATGCTTGTGGATGATACGTCCTTGAGCAGAACTTTTGTAAGTGATTATTGAGGTGGGAGGCAAATAGGTCTACGTCCGGCCTGCCCCATGTCGATGTGAGTCGTATAAAGATGTCTGGATGTAGCCTCCATTCGTGGGGGTCTAGGAAATTCCTGCTTAGACTGTCCGCCAGAACATTGTCTTTGCCTGGAACAAACTGGGATTGTAACTGTATGTTTAGACTCAGTGATTTTTCCCAAAGATTCATTGTCAGTCTGCAAAGGGGGTAAGAATGAGTGCCCCCCTGGTTGTTTATGTACCACATCACAGTGGTGTTGTCTGTCCGTATTAGTAGGCGGCCTTGTTGAAGTTGTTGTCCAAAGGCCTCGATGGCATGCATGACTGCCAGCATTTCTTTTTGGTTGATATGCAGATGTGTTTCCTTTGGAGACCATTGTCCTTGAATACATCTGCCCTCCATGTGCGCCCCCCCCCCCCATCCAAGGTCTGAGGCGTCTGTGGTCATGGTCTGTGTTGTCTGAGGTTTTTTGAACAACATACCTGTGTTTGACTGGCTTACTGTGGCCCACCATAGAAATTCCTTTTGAAGACATGGAATGAGCGGAATAGTTGCTTCTAGGTTGTTGCTGTGTTGAGACCATAAGCTTTTTAGGTACCATTGAAGCTTTCTCATGTGTAGTCTTGCTAGTGCAACCAGGAGAATGCAGGATGCCATGTAACCCAGGGCCTGAAGGAATCTCCTTGCAGTCATCTAAGTGAGCTTTGCTAAACTTTTGAAGTAATGAGTTAACTTCTTTTGGTTGTCTTCTGTCAGGTAAGCCATTTGAGAGGCTGTGTCTAGTTTGGCTCCTAAGAAGGTTATTTGCTGGGATGGCTGAAGTCTTGACTTTTGAAAGTTGAATGTGTATCCCAGAGCCTGTAGCAAGTGTATGACATAATTCAAGTTTTTTGTCAAGGTTAGTTTGTTGTCCGCTTGTATGAGGCAATCGTCCAGGTATGGGTAGATTTGAATCCCCTGGAGCCTGCAATGAGCAATTACTGATGCCAGGCATTTCGTGAATACTCTGGGCGCAGTAGATAAGCCAAATAGCAATGCTGAGAATTGATAATGCTCTGGCCCTGCAAGAAATCTGAGGTATCTTCTGCAGCTGTGTCTGATAGGGACATGCAGGTATGCCTCCTTGAGGTCCAGAGTAATCAGCCAAGACCCCTTGCCCAGCATGGGAAGGAGTTGCTGTAGAGTCAGCATTTTGAACTTTGGTACTATGAGATAAGTGTTTAAAGCGGACAAGTCCAGTATTGGTCTCCATTGAGTTTCTTTTCTTGGAACAAGGAACAGTCTTGAATAAAACCCCTGACATTGTTCTTGTTGTGGAACTTTTTCTATTGCTTTGATCTGAGCAAGCAGAGAAATTTGCTTGATAGCCTCTGCCCTCTGATTTTGTGGAAGGTTTGGCATGCCTTGTTTTCTTGGCAAGTTATGAAAATGGAACCTGTAACCATGGTCTATAATGTCCAAAATCCATTTGTCTTGTCAGTTTGTGCCAATTTTTTGAAAACAAAGATAACTTCCCGCCCAAAGGAGCTTCTGTTTGTCCCTGCGGGGCAGGAGAAACCCCTGTGTCACTTCTTTGGTTTGCTGGTTGCCATTGTCGTCCCCTGTAGGATCCTCTGTATTGCCCTCTTCCTTGGGCACGCCTGTTTTTGCCCCTTTGAAATCTTTCAGGATTAGGAAAGGACCAGTTTTTAGAAGGCCACTTCCTGCTGAATCTGGGTGGCTGAACCTGGAGGAAATCTTTGACCGTCTGAACTGACTTGGCTTTTTCCTCAATGGACTTTAACACATCTTTAGCATTAGCACCAAAAAGCTTGTTCTTTTCCAAGGGTGAATCAAGAAGTTTTGCCTTAACATGATCTGGTAAAGGTTGTTCTTTTAGCCATGCATGTCTACGAATGACCGCCCCTGTCATAGCTGCCCTACATGAAGCTTCCAATGCATCATATCCACACTGTAGAAAGTGATTGCTAACCTGCTGAGAATTATGAACAGCCTCTTGCAAAGACTTCCTATCTAAAGGTTCAGGAGAGGCCAATTTTTTCTGTAAATCATCTAACAGGAAATTCTGATATTGAAACATGTGAAAGAGACAATTGAGAGCTCTCATAGATAAAAGTAGTGGAGGTGTAAACTTTCTTCCCCCATCTCTCTAAGGACCTTGCTTCCCTGTCAGAAGGCAAAGGGTTTTTGGAGGTGGTAGCTGAAACCCCTTTAGGCCCCTGGGAAATTGTTTCTAAATCAACAGCATGGGCCCTAAAGAAATGAGAATGGGTTTCTGGGACCCTATAGTATCTGTCAGGCTTGACAGGAGCAGGAGGAAGAGTATCAGGGGTAACACTGGAGTCAGAGTATAGATCATCCAAAACATCAAGCACAGGCGGTATAGCTAAGGGTCTGTGTTGGGGTTTTTGAAGGAATGTTCGAAGGCGCTTCCTGGAATCTGAATATTCCTGGCCTTGCCACAGAAAATGCTCCCTCATGGAATGCAGAACTTCCCCAAAAGAAATATCCTCAGGAGGAGAGGCCGAGGGAATGAAGTCCTCTGCATCTGAATCCTCATACGTCTGGAAGGGCTCTTCCTGGCTTTCGGAGTGAACAGAGTCCTCAAAATCTTCATCTGAAGAGAGAGGGTCAGAGGGTTCAACCCTGGGCCTCTTATCAGGAGGAAGCTGGGATCCTCTCTCAGGATGGGCCTGGGAACCTCTGATCAGGGAAATAAAATCTGCGGCCATAGACATGATTTGAGTTTCAGGAGTAGGCTGAGGTAAGGTTTTAGCAGTAAGATGCTTGGTCTTGCTGGCTGCCTTAGCACGTGTGTAGTCTTGATAGACATGGACATGGGAGGCCTAGCCGCTCCACGTGCAGGAGTGACCTTATCAACAGCAATGGTCTCGGGCATTTCCTCGGTTTCAGTATCCGGAGGAAAATCAATAACTGGCGTCGGAGTGGCCCCCGGTATCGGAGGTATCGGTAATGCGGTGTCTTCGGCTCGGAGCGGTGGAATAACCGCCTCAGAGGGAACCGGGGCACTCGCGGTTAGTTTTGGCGTGGTGTCGGTGGAAGACGCGGGCCGAGGAAGTTGGTCCCGGTCTTTTCGTTTCTTAGGAGTATGCGTTGTCGGTTGTTCTGACGGCATTATATAATCAAATTTTTCGCCAAAAAAGTCTTCAGCGAACTCCGCCCGGCGCCTGAGAGTGCGCTTATTGAAGCGAGCACAGGCCGAGACGTCGTGGTCTGGGCCAAGGCAAGGGAGGCAGTAAGAATGGAAATCCTTATGAGGTATTTGTTTACCACAAGACAAACAATTATTTACTTTTTCAGTAATTTCTGATCGGCTGAGGCAAGAAAAGGTCCCCAATGGGGTACTTAGCTTTTTTGATGACTTCGGTTTCGAAGAATACAGGAGCTGACCGACCGGCACTTGCGAACTGCTTCTGCTTCGGGCACCGCGCGGCAAGAAAGACTGAAGAAGATGGCGTCGGCTGATGCTTATATACTCCAGCCGCTCTGGCGACGGAGAGAAATGCGACATCAGCCGACGTCGGACCCAGACTTTGGAATCCGGCCGACCGAGGGCTGCCTGAGGCAGGACAACCCATATGTTATGACTGCAGTTGCATTCTTGAAGGACATTTTGTAGTTGATTGAGGTGGGATGCAAAGAGGTCTATGTGAGGATATCCCCAGACTGCTGTAATCATCCTGAATATTTCGGAGTCCAACATCCATTCGTGTGGATCCGAAAGGTTTCTGCTCAGACTGTCTGCCAGGAAGTTTTGCTTCCCTTGTAGAAACTGTGCTTGAAGATCCAGATTGCAAGCTAGAGCTGTGTTCCAAAGATCCATGGCTAGTCTGCAAAGGGGATAGGAATGGGATCCCCCTTGCTTGTTTATGTGCCACATAACTGTGGTGTTGTCTGTCCGTATCAGTTGTTGTCCTGGTTGTAGAAGATTCCTGAAGGCCAATAGAGCTTTCTGAACGGCTAACATTTCCTTTAAATTGATATGCAGGTGCTTCTGACCCTTTGTCCAAAGGCCCTGCAGACAGTTGCCCCAAAAATGGGCTCCCCATGCATAATCTGAGGCGTCCGTGGTTAGAATCAGAGTGGCAGGAGGCAGACAGAAGGGTTTTCCTTTGTTTAGGGTACATGCCTTGGACCACCAAAGGAATTCCTTTTGAAGACAAGGCAGGAAGGAGATCAGTATGTCCAGACTGGGACAATGCTGAGACCATACACTTTTTAGGTACCACTGTATTTTCCTCATATGTAGTCTTGCATATGGTACGAGAAGGATGCAGGAGGCCATGTAACCCAGAGCCTGCAGGAATCTCCTTGCAGATAGCAGAGTTGTAGTTGCCAAGGTTTTGAAAATTGAAGCCAGCTGTAACCGTTTTTCGTATGTCAGAAATGCCATCTAGGTTGTTGTGTTTTTCGTATGTCAGAAATGCCATCTGAGTTGTTGTGTTTAGAGAAGCGCCCAGAAAAATTATCTGTTGTGAGGGTGTCAAATTTGACTTTGTTTACAGTGAATCCCAGGAACTTGAGAAGATTGAACAAACTGTAGATGCTGGAGTAAGACATCCTTGCTGTCTGCCTGAATAAGACAGTCGTCCAGATAAGGGTAAATTTGAATTCCCTGGAGTCTGCAATAAGCTACTACTGGAGCCAGGCACTTGGTAAAGACTCTGGGCGCAGTAGAAAATCCAAAGGGCAGCACAGAGAATTGGTAGTGCCTCGATCTTGCCTTGAACCTGAGGTATTTTCTGCGTTCCTGTCTAATGGGAATGTGAAAATATGCTTCTTTTAAATCCAAAGTTACCATCCATGCATTTTTGGACAGCATTGGCAGTAGCTGCTGTAGAGTAAGCATCTTGAATTTTGGTATCTCTAGAAAAGTGTTCAAGACTGACAGATCCAGAATGGGTCTGCATGAATTTTGCTTCCTGGGGACTAGAAAGAGCCTTGAGTAAAAACCTTGCCCCATCTCTGAAAGTGGAACTAGTTCTATGGCTTTCATAGCCAAGAGAGCTTCCACCTGGTTTAATGCCTCTGACCATTGATGTCTTGGAAGATCTGGCCATCCGCTTGGCCTTGGTGGGGTATGAAAATGGAATTTGTAACCTCTTGAAACCACATCCAGAACTCACTTGTCTTGGGTTATACGAGTCCAATTTAGATGAAAAAAAGAAAGTTTTCCTCCGAGAGGGGCTTCCAGGCAAGAAGTTCCTGCAGCCCAACAGAGGGAGTCATTGAGTCTGTTTTCTATGAGCTTGCGACCTGTCTTCTCCTCCCCTAGGGGTGGAAGCAGTCCACTGTCT
>NC_056735.1:1417227794-1417285294 GCF_019279795.1 Protopterus annectens
CTTTTCCCATAAAAGCTTTGGAAAAGGAAAAACAATTTGTCAGTCTTGTGGAAAGACTTCGTTCTATGAAGATAAAAACAAAAGTTGTTTATGAACACCTAACAAATGGATGTTGTATTCACCTTTATGTTGGAAGTTGGGAAAGAAAAAGTACAGTTGTGTACCTACCATAAATGTAGATGAGTGTATTCACTGTTGCAGTCATTACATTTGGGTTATCCTGCTGGCAGACTACCCGCAGTCGGCCTGAATTCCAAAGTCCTGGTCTGGAGTCGGTTGCTGTTCTCTTCCTTGACGTCAGTACGCCAGGGGTATACAAGATGCAGCAGACACCATTTTCTTCAGGTTTTCTTGCCCCAGATGTCAGGTGCCCCCAAGAAGGTAGGCAATACACATTGCTTATAAAAAACACACACTAAAATAAATACCTTCATCTACAAGCAAATACACCGCATAGGCTGTACAGGATAGAGAAGCATAGATAAGTCCCAGCCAAGAAAGGGGGATGGTGGGTGGGTAACCTGGAATGCAACAGTGAATACACTCTTAACATCTACATTTATGGTAGGTACACAACTGTACTATGTTCATTGTGTTTCACTGTTGCAGTCATTACATTTGGGTTGAATCCCAAAGCTGAGGTTGGGTGGCCGAGTCTAAATTGGATTAGGAGTGGCTATAAGGCCCTGCAGAACTGCAGTGGCAAAGCCTGCTCTGGATTTAGAGTAGAGTAAAGAGGTAAGTGGTACTGCTTGGTAAAAGTGTGCACTGAACTCCAAGTTGCAGCCTCCAAGAGAAAGGCTGCTGAAGTGGCTGCTGCCCTGGTAGAATGTGGCCTAATATTCTTAGGCACTGACTTGCCATGCTGTGCATAGCAGAAACGAATGCAGTGTCCTATCCATTTTGAAATAGTCTGCTTTGAAATAGCCTTTCCTTGTGATCCTGCAGCATATGCTACAAACGGTTGCTCAGTTTTTCTGAAAGCTTTTGTTTTGTCCAAGTAGAAGTGTAGCTGCCTGTGCATGTCCAAAGAGTGCAGAAGTCTCTCCCCTTTATTCTGGGGATTTGGATAAAATGTTGGCAAATGAATGGTCTGGTTAAGAGCCACACTGGACACTACCTTTGGCATAAATGTTGGGTTTGTCCTTAGAGAAACCCTGTCCGGATGAAAAATGATAAAAGGTTCCACTGCCATTAATGCCTGTAACTCCGAGACTCTTCTTGCTGAAGTTATTGCTAGGAGCAGAGCAGCTTTCCATAACAATTTTATATCAGCTGTATTGGCTGGCTCAAAAGGAGGCAGTGTGAGCTTTTCTAAAACAAAGTTGAGATCCCATGTAGGTATCTGTGCTCTCCTTGGGGGTGTTAAGTTTTTTGCCACTCTGAGGTACTGTCTTAGCAGTGGATGAGAGAAAATAGGAAGTTCCGTATTGTAATGAGCTGAAATGGCAGAGGCATGGATCTTAATTGATGAGGATAGCCCTTTGTCCAGCATCTCAGTTAGGTATTCTAAAATCTAAGGAATATTTGGAACAAGTGGTTCAAGTCCTTGTGCCTGGTTCCAAGCACAGAATGTCTTCCATTTTTCTGCGTAAGATTTCCTGGTGCTGGGCCTCCTGGCTTCCAAAATGACATCCATAACAGCTTTAGAGGGAGGTGTGTTCTGGGTGGCTATATTATCTGCCATTAAGCCAGATTTAAGGTTCTGAGTTGGCTGTGCAGGATCTGATTGTTTTGTTGAGTCAGATGAGGAATTTGAGGTAAAGACCAGGCTGGGCCTTGAGAAAAGCTCTTTAGGATTGGGTACCAGTGCTGGCGTGGCCAGTCTGGGGCAATCAGAATAATTTTTGGCTTCTCTTGTCTGACTTTTAGGAGCACCTTGGGAAGGAGAGGCAGTGGTGGAAAGGCATAAACTGTTAGGGTTTTCCAGCTGAATGATAGAGCATCCACTTTCCATGCTTGTGAGTGATAAGTCCTTGTGCAGAATCTCTGTAGTTGGCAGTTGTGAGGGGAAGCAAAACGATCTATGTCTGGGCATCCCCATTTCCTTGTTACCATGCTGAAGACCTGTGGATTTAGTTTCCACTCGTGAGGATCCATGAGGTTTCTGCTTAGTTTGCCTGCCAGAGTATTTTTCTTTCCTGGCAGGAACTGTGCCTGCAGATGTACCCGATAGGTTAGTGCTGTGTTCCACAAAGTCATGGCTTGCCTACAGAGGGGGTAGGAATGTGTGCCCCCTTGCTTGTTTATGTACCACATAACTGTAGTATTGTCCGTCTTTAGTAATAGCTGTCCTGGATGTAGTAGATGCTTGAAGGCTGTCGGGGCATTCTGTACAGCTAGCATCTCTTTTTGATTGATGTGAAGATGCATTTGGTCCGCGGGCCACGTCATTTTCCTGCTATCTGTGCCCCCCAGGCATAATCCGATGCACCTGTTAGTGTCTGCCAGGCTGTGGGTAAAGTGAAAGGCTGTCCCTTGCTGTGGTGACAGGCCAGTGCCCACCATCGAAATTCCTGTTGCAGGCAGGGGAGAACGCGTTATTGTTTCCAGGCTGTGGCAATGTTGAGTCCAAACACTTTAGATACCACTGTAGCTTCCTCATATGCAGTCTTGCATATGGAATTAGCAGGATGCCATGAAGCCCAAAGCCGGCAGAATTTTTCTTGCAGGCAGCTGGGTCATTGTTGCCATCATCTGAAAGTAATGAGTCAGTTGCCTTTGCTTGTCTGGCATGAGATAAGCCATCTGGACAGTTGTATTTAAGCTTGCACCCAGGAATATTATCTCGAGAGGGCACTAGTTTTGATTTCTTTTCGTTTACTGTGTACCCGAGGCAAATTAGCAATCTTTTTACAAACGCCAGATGCTTTAGTAGAAAGTCCTTGCTCTCTGCTTGAATAAGGCAGTCGTCCAAGTAGGGATATATTTTAAATTCCTTTTTGTCTGTAAAATGCAATTACTGGTGCCAGGCATTTTGTGAAGACCCTGGGCACAGTAGATAAGCCAAAGGGCAGTGAAGAGAATTGGTAATGCATTGAGCCAGCTATGAATCTGAGGTATCTTCTGCAAGATTGTCTGATTGGGACATGCAGGTATGCCTCTTTCAGGTCCAAAGTTACGAGCCAAGCCTTCTTGCCCAGCATGGGCAGTAGCTGCTGTAGAGTCAACATCTTGAATTTTGGAACTTCCAGAAACGTATTTAGTATAGACAGGTCCAGTATTGGTCTCCAGGTTTTGTCCTTTCTGGGTACTAGGAAAAGTCTGGAGTAAAATCCTTGCCCCTGCTCTTGTTGTGGTACTTGCTGAATGGCCCTCATGTCCATGAGGGCTGTAATTAGTTTTTGCGCTTCTGCCCATTGATTGTGTGGCAGGTCTGGCATACCCTTTGACCTTGGAAGACTGTGAAAATGGAACCTGTAGCCTTGGGACACAATGTTCAAGACCCATTTATCTTGGGTAACCATTTGCCAATTTGATGAAAAAAGTGCTAGTTTTCCCCATAAGGGGGCTTCCAAAAGAAAAGTGCTTGGCTCTGGTAGAGGAAAGTCATTGGGACTGTTTCCTGTAAGGCTGTGATTTGTCTTCTTCGCTTGTGGAGGTAGGAGCATCCCATTGTATAGGCTTGTATGAGCCTTGGGGCGGAGATCTGCCTCTGGGATGCCTGTATCTGCCCTCTGTGGTCTGTCTGACACTGGAAAGGACCAATTTTTAGAAGGCCAATTCCTGCTAAACCTGGGTGGCTGTACCTGTAAGAAATCCTTGACTGTCTGCATGGATTTGGCTTTACCCTCCATTTTTTTCAACACGTCTTCTGCTTTAGTACCAAACAAAGTATCATGCTGTAATGGTGCATCTAATAATTTTGCTTTAACATGATCAGGCAGATTCTGTTCCTTTAACCAAGCAAGCCTTCTGATAACAGAACCTGTAACAGCTGCCCTGCAAGAGGCCTCCAGTGAATCATAACCACATTGCAAATTATGCTTTCCCACTTGTTCAGCTGCATGCAATAAATCCTGCAATTCCTTGTTCTCTGAACATTCAGTATTTGTCAACAATTTTTGTTTAAGCAGTGACATTAAATATGCTGATATTTAAGCATATGAAACTGACAATTTAAAGCCTTTACAGCCAGGGTAGCAGAAGTGTAGACTTTTTCCCCCATCTGTCTTGAGCCCTAGAATCCCTATCAGAGGGGATAGGTTTTTTTGCAGTGGAAGCTTTAATCCTTTTGGGACCCAGAGATATAGTTTTTGGGTTAGCAGCGGGGTTTTTATATAGGAATTTGAGAGAATCCGGGACCCTGTAATATCGGTCTGGCTTAGCAGGTGCAGGGGGTAAAGAGTCAGGGGACAGGCCGGACTCTGAAAATATATCTACAATGTTTAGAACAGGTGTAATAGCAAGGGGTCTATGCTGAGGAAGTAGCAGAAAGTCTCTGATCCTTTCTTAGATTCAGAATAATCTTGGCTCTCCCAGTGGAAATGCTCCCTCGTGGTATGCAGGGTTTCCCCAAAAGAATAATCCTCAGGAGGAGAGGCTGAAGGAATGGATTCTTCAGCATCAGAATCCTCATAGGGAAGCATGGAGTAATCCTGTTCAGAAGAGGTATCAGAGGAAATAGAAACCTGAACAGAAGAATCATATGTCTCTTGCCTAGGCCTCTTATCAGGAGGGGGATGGGAGCCCCTGATCAAAGTAATTAGGTCTTCGGCCATTTTGAGCATCTGTTTTTTAGGCATGGGAGTCTTGAGATGGAGAATGCTGTACTTGTTTCTCTTTAGAGCTGCTTTAGTTTTTGTCTTTGAAGCTGAAGATGGCTTAATATATAGCTGTGTAGGTCTGAAGACACCCTCAGAAGCCGATGCCTGCTCAGAGGCTCCAGATCCATCTGAGGGAATGATTTCAGAGTGTCCAATACCTTAACCTTGAGTATCCGGAGGCCCAGTCGGCTCCACGTGGGAGGAGTCGGAAACTGCCTGTGGCTCTGAGGTGCGGGCGCCAGGGGCTGCGAAAGCACCTCACTGAGAACCGGCGACTGGCCTAGCAGAGGCCTCATCATCTGTTCTGGACCTTGGATGCCTATCCTTATCCTTGAGTTTTTTGTAAACTCCGGTTGTCGGCTGGTCCGACGGCATTATATAATATCTCCGGCCAAAGTAATGAAATGCAAAATCGAACCGACGGTTAATAGTGTGTTGGTTAAATCTAGCACAAAACCAACAGCTAGCAACGTTGTGATCAGGGCCTAGGCAAGGAATACAGTAAGAGTTTAAATCCTTATGAGGTATTTGCTTCCGACAAGAAATACAATTGTTAACTTTTTCTGACATCCATCTGGAGCAAGAAAAAAAAAAGTTTCCCCAGCGGGGGTACTTCGCTTTAATGAAGACTTCGGTTCTGAAATTCGGATTTGAAAATCTCAGGAGTCTGCTAACCGGCACTTGCGAACTGCTTTTGCTTCGGGCACCGCGCGGCAAGACAGACTGAAGAAAATGGCATCGGCTGCATCTTTTATACCCCTGGCACACTGACATCAGGGAAGAGGCGACAGTAACCGACGCCGGACCTAAACTTTGGAATTCTGGCCGACTGAAGTAGCCTGCCAGTAGGATAACCCAAGAGTAATGACTGCAACAGTGAAACACGATGAACATCGATGCACTATCCTTAACCCCTCCCTAACCCTAAGGTCTGTAACTACCGCACACTTCCCCTACACACATACACCCAAACAAAATTAACAATACACATACATACACTTAAAATAACCCTACTTCTAACACTACACTAAACTTTACATACATTACCCATCTATAAACTTACCTTAACCCAAATCTTAACACTAAAGTCCTATCTATCGCACACTTACCTTACGGAGCTATACTGCAGATGGGCCAAACAAAACAAACATTTTGGAATTAGCAGTTTTGTACGTTCGGGATTTCCATACTTCGCACAATACGTGTCTAGGTCTTCGTATTCGCTCATGCGTTTTTTTTTTGCTTTCGTAATACAGACCCGGTGAAGAGACAATATGGGACTACAAGAGGCAGTCATATTTCAAATTTACTGCATGAGACATGAATGTCATGCATTACTGTATGTTTTCAAGTCAATGCCAGAGGGTTGGTGATTCAAAGCCACTAAGCATGAGGAAGTACGCTACATTACACAAATATACCCCCACTTCTTTATAACTCAAGTGAAAAATACCCATAAACATTGATAAGTAAACAACTCTGTTACATACAAAACTATATGTCCCTCAGCAAAATGTTTTTTCCCCACAGTAAAGAAATAAACCTGTGAATTATGACAATAGTGATGCCTAGAGACATCTGTGCTCTGCAACCTGAAACACTAAGTAATAACATACCAGGACATGCGAACAAAGTAGAGCATGTATAAAGACACCAAAGACGTTCCAATAGTAGTAGGAGCATCAAGGCTAACAAAATAATTTTCAAACATACTTGAATAAGCTACCAGTACATGCAACCAAATGAACTACAGACAATTAAGGGTTTACTGTAGGTATTGACAACAGCACTCGACAGACTGAAGCAATGCTAATTTTAAGTACCTTAGCGGTACCCTGACTTAAGAATGAATCTATTCCTGCCATGGTATCAGAAACCGTAAACACTGAAGTAATTAAAAAATGAAGTCACAACACAACGCTTTTATTACATTAACTGAAATGGGTACATAGCAGCACCACAAGCAATGAACCTTCAAAAGAAGCAAGTGCTATGCAAAAAAGTGGCAAAGGCAGAATGAAGTGAAAAGATTGTCAACTTACTGTTCCATACTGCTTCACATTCTGGGCACACTTCTTGCAAATTGTATTTGTTTTGCTATGGAGAAAGAGAGAGACAAGATCAATTAACACATCCACACACAAAACTGACCCCCCCATGGGGGAGAGGGGGCTACCAAAAGACGAACATCTTCCATGGACTTAACAGTGGCGCAGGGGCTAGCACTGTCACTTCACAGCATGAGGTTTCCCAGTTCGATTCTCAGCTGGGGTTTCTTCTGTCCAGAGTCTGCAAGTCCTCCCTGTGTTCGTGTGGGTTTCCTCCCACATTCCAAAGCATGCGGACTGGACACTAAATTGATCATGGGTGTGAGTAGTGTGGTGTGAGTGGATGAATTACCACAACAGGGCTAGCCACCCAGTGGTATATTGTCACTGTTGAAGTGACACCCCAACCTCATGTGCAAAAATGGGAAAAAAGGGGTTGTGGATGGATAGATACTTATTTTTAGGATTATTGCTTTATTCTAACAGCATTTCTTTGCTGCCTGCAGGTGGCAGCAAAACTAAAGAAAGAAAACTAGACCATTTTTTAAACCTAGAATAAATGCAAAGGAACAGGACCATTTTTAAAAGTCTACTGAAGTTTTTAAACAGAAAACACACAACAGACCAGTATGCCGATACCAGTTCAGTAGAACTGATCAAAGAAACTTCTCAGCAACCTAATAACTCTGAAGATGAGAAGATGCCCCAGCAGATTCTTGCAAGCAGGTGACTTAATTACCATGCAACTTAAAACAGTGAAGTAGCTTAAACTGCAATTCAACTGTCTCCCACTACTTGCCTTCCTCCTAGGCGACAGTCTGGCCTAAGATGATTTATTTATTTTTTACTTCAGCACTTGTTGTTCAGCACATTCAAAGACATGTACTACATTACAGCACATTAAAACACTTCCATACAAAACTAAAAATAACCAAGTAAATAAATGAGAAGGGGGAGTTCAGAAAGGATTTCAGCCAACTACTGTTTCTGTAACTACATGACTTAACTCTACTACAGTATTTCTTTCGTCTTTCGCATAATACATTACCTTTTACATTGAACCCGTACAGCATACATACCTTTTACATTGAACCCGTACAGCGATGTGGCGTAGATGTAAATCCCTAGAACAGCCCAGACAACTGAGGTTTAATTAGCAGCTCTGGCAAGGAAGGGCAGGCACCCCCATCCAGGGGGGTGAGGTGTGCACAGGAAAAGTACTCTGTGAACGGTGGGACAAGGTGACATGCTCACATTAGCTCTTTACAGAAGCCAGGAAAGGAGCAATGCTGTATGCATGTGCACATCTCCCTTAAAGTATTGCAACCAATAGGTTAGAAAATGAAACCTACCATTACAGAACTATGACAGTCCACAAATACCTTTAAGTTCTTTGTCGATCCCTACCCTAATCAAATTATGATTTAGAAAGCCATGCCAATGAACAGAAGCATCCGGATGCTCAGCTGTGTGGGAGAAACTACAAAGAATCCGAAACAAATCCAAAACAGGGGGATGCACTTGTCAGTGCACTAAACTAATGCCAGAATAGATATCCAAATTACATCTGTGTACGCACAATAAGAAGCCCTAGATGCAACCTCGCTAATGACAGAGGCAAACTCAACTGATGGCTAAAAAAGCAACTAAAGCCAAAATTAAGAGGCTGAGCTCTTAACATGTTCAGAAATAAGATTGTTTGAGGAGTTGTAACAAAGAATATAACCTGAAAACCTGTTATGTCCTTTTTGAAAATGCAATAGCAAGCCAGAGGTAGCAAACTTCACCGCAGCCATGCAAATGGAGAATAGTTACATGACCGCCGAATGATACACCAATGCACTGTACGAACACATACACAAACGTATGGATCTCGCCATACCCAATAGGACCAAGACGCTCTCCTTAAAAAAAAAAAATAAATAAATAAAAAGGGAAGCCAATCTGGTGGTCCCCGCCATAAACAAACTACAACAGAAGGAGGAAACAGATGCAGAATAAGGCAAAGTCCCAAGACTGGAAAAACTCCCTTATCAGCCACAACAAAAGGTTGAGATCCCTCATCAAATCCAATCCTCTAAAGCCGACTATGAAAACAGAATTGCACAAGATAGTAAAGACAACCACAAGGCCTCCTACAGTTATGTAAAGAATCTTCACTGTAATACCCAGACTTGCTCTGAGCTACTCCACAATGGTAACTCCTATACTGAGCCAACAGATGTGGCCGACAGATTCTGTGCCAACTTTATCCCCCCCCCCCCCCCCAACGACCAAGCACAATACCAGCAGATTACCAGGCACCCAGTATTACTGCTGCACAAGTTAAAACTGCACTCTCCAAGGCCCTGCATACAGCTTTTATGGGACCTAACAATATCCCGGTCTGTGTTCTACATGAACTACAAAGTGAACTGCCACCTCACCTGTGTGCCCTATTCAATCACAGCCTCACCACAGGCTTTGTCCCTACTGAAAGGCGCACTGCTACAGTCATTCCTCTCCACAAAGGAGGAGCAACTACAGACCCTGGGAATTGTCACCCAATTAGCCTGACGAGTCTGATATGCAAAGCTATGGAATGCATCAGCATGGACCTAAAATAAGGATATAGGCAATCTCCAAACTCTGGATCCTACACAGTTTGGTTTTGTGAAGGGTAGATCATGCCTGCTCAACTTGGTCGACTTCCCTGAGTCAGTCACCAGAGCTGTGGTGGATTAAGGCAATGTGGTTCATACAGCCTACTTTGATACCATTCCCTACTCAGGAATCACAGAAAAACTCACTAAGCTAGGCATCAACCCCTATATGACTAGATGGGTTGCAAATTGTCTCACAGATAGAACCCACAGTGTGAAAGTAGCTGACTCCAAGTCAGACTGCGGACCAGTCACGAGTGGAGTCCCACAGGGTTCAGTCCTGGGTCCTCTCCTGTTTGGTATCTACTTCTCTGAAGTCCAGGCCAACACGAAGGGACTCTGGCTGACAAAGTTCACAGTCGATTGCAAGTTGGGAGCTATTATTAACTCTCCAAGGGATGTTGACAACCTACAGAAAGGCATCAATGACACCAACGACTGGTGTCAGAACCATGGCCTTAAGCTCAATACCAAAAAATGTGTTGTCACCCCCCCCTTGGGAAAAACCCGGTTCCCTTGAATTACCACATCAACGGTAGTCCACTGAACAAGATCTGGGAACACAGGTTGACAACAAACTCTTTTGACTACCACGTTGCTACTGTGGTCAGAAAGTCCTTCTATGTGGCATATCTCATTACTAAGGGTTTTGCATCCAGGAAGAAAGAGGTCATTGTCTCCCTCTACTCTTCCCTCATTAGGCCAATCATTGAGTACAATGCCCAATTTGGCATGTACCTCAATAGACACCTGCAACAATTGGAGAGGCCGGAAAAGTACCTCACACAGAGGAACAGTTGTCCTATATAAACAGACTCAAAAAAGTACAGTTTTGTACCTACCATAAATGTAGATGTCCGATACGTATGTATCTGCAGTCATCACATATGGGTTTGTCCTGCCTCAGGCAGCCCTTCGGCTGGCCGGATTCCAAAGTCTGGGTCCGGCGTCGGCTGATGTCGCACTTTCCCCGACGTCAGAGCGCCTGGGGTATAAAAGCATCAGCCGACGCCATCTTCCTCAGTTTTTCTTGCCCCAGATGCCAGGTGCCCTCTAAGGAAGGCTAAATTTGGAGAGATGCATTTAAAAAACCAAACATGCACAATAATATAAAAACAAATACACCATAATAGATCCCCCCAGCTAGCTATAAGAGGGGTAAGTACCCAAGAAATACCACAGAGGGGAAGGAGGGAGGGTAAACCTGACTGCAGATGCATACCTATCGGACATCTACATTTATGGTAGGTACAAAACCGTACTATGTCCTTCAAGGATGCATCTGCAGTCATCACATATGGGTAGAATACCATAGCCAATCTGGGGGTGGAGGAACTATGTAAAGGATGGTGTAGCTAAAATGCCCTGCAGGACTGCCGCAGCAAAGCCTGCTCTGGATCTGGAATATAAAGGTAAATTGTAATGCTTGGCAAATGTATGCACGGAGCTCCATGTAGCAGCTTCTAAAATGTCCTTGGTAGCCACCCCTCTTAAGAAGGCTGTGGAGGTGGCTGTGGCTCTCGTGGAATGAGGTCTAATGTTAGCTGGCACAGTTTTTCCATGAAACGAGTAACAAAAACTAATGCAATTCCCTATCCATTTTGAAATTGTCTGTTTGGAAATTGCTTTTCCTTGTGTACCAGCAGCATATGCTACCAACAGCTGGTCAGTTTTTCTGTAACCTTTAGTTCTGTCCAAGTAGTAGCGCTACTGTCTGTGTATGTCCAGGGTGTGCAGAAGTTTCTCCCCTTTGTTTTGTGGATTTGGAAAGAAGGTAGGCAAGTGAATAGCTTGATTTAATGAAACCCTGGATACTACCTTTGGCATAAATGTAGGATTGGTTCTCAATGAAACTCTGTCCTGATGAAAAATAAGGAATGGCTGTACTGCCATAAGGGCCTGTAACTCAGATACTCTTCTTGCTGAGGTTATGGCCAGAAGGAAAGCAGTCTTCCAAGACAGGAACTGTAGTTCTGCAGATGCTGCTGGTTCAAAGGGAGGCAGTGTTAGTTTTTCCAACACGAAGTTAAGGTCCCAAGTAGGTAGAGGTGGTTTCCTTGGAGGATTGATGTTTTTGATTCCTCTTAGAAACTGTCTTAGGAGAGGATGAGAGAAGACAGGTGGATCAGTATTGTACTCTGCTGAAATTGCTGAAGCATGAATTTTAATGGAAGAGTAAGATAGACCATTGTGGAACATTTCTGCCAAGTATTCCAGGATATGTGCCGTGCTCATCACGGTCGCATCTAGGCCCTTTGTGGTGTTCCAAATGTGAAATCTTTTCCATTTTGCTGAATATGCCTTTCTTGTGGAAGGCAAGAGCTTCCATAATAATATCTTTCACTCTCTGGGATAGCTTGTCCTGAGGAGGAGTCAAGGTATTTTCCAGGCTGTTAGTTGCAAGGTTTTCAGGTTGGAATGCAGAGTTTTGTAATTGTGCTGTGTCAGTAGAAGTGGCCATAGAGGAAGAGGCCATGGTTTCGTGCGTGACAGGCTCTTTAACAGTGGGTACCAGTGCTGTCTTGGCCAGTCCGGAGCTATCAGAATCACTTTTGGCTGCTCTGTCCTGATCTTCAGTAAAACCTTGGTCATTAATGGGAGAGGTGGAAATGCATACACTGTTAGAGTTCTCCAGCTGAAAGAGAGGGCGTCCACTTTCCATGCTTGTGGGTGGTATGTTCTTGAGCAGAATTTCTTCAGTTGATTGTGAGGGGAGGCAAAAAGATCTAAGTCCGGCCTCCCCCATGATTGTGTTATCTGTAGAAAGATGTCTGGGTGCAGCATCCATTCGTGTGCATCCATGATATTTCTGCTTAAGCTGTCCGCCAGTATATTGTCTTTCCCTGGCACAAACTGGGATTGTAGCTGTATATTGAGTTTCAAGGAAAGTTCCCATAGATTCATTGCCAGCCTGCAAAGAGGATAGGAATGGGTGCCTCCTTGCTTGTTTATGTACCACATAACCGTGGTGTTGTCTGTCCTTATTAGCAGATGGCCATGATGCAGAAAGGGTTTGAAGGCTTCGACTGCATGTATCACTGCCAGCATTTCCTTTTGGTTTATGTGCATGTGTAGCTCTTTTTGTGACCATAGACCTTGAATGCATCTGCCCTCCATGTGCGCTCCCCATCCGTGGTCTGAAGAGTCTGTTATAATGGTTTGGCTGGCTATTGGTTTGCTGAAAGGCAGACCCCTGTTTGACTGGCTTGCTTGAGCCCACCACAGAAATTCCTTTTGAAGGCATGGAATGAGTGGCATCAAAGTTTCCAGGCTGTGACTGTGTTGAGTCCATAAACTCCTTAGGTACCATTGTAGTTTCCTCATATGTAGTCTTGCTTGCGGAATCAGAAGTATGCAAGAAGCCATGTAAACCAGGGCTTGCAGGATTTTCCTTGCAGTCAGCTGGGTTTGTCTTGTCAGATTCTTGAAGTAATCTGGTAGTTGATTTTGTTTTTCTTCTGTGAGGAAGGCCATTTGGGTGGTTGTATCTACATCTGCACCCAGAAAGGTTATTCTTTGGGATGGAACAATTCTTGATTTGTGAAAGTTGACTGTATATCCCAAGGCCTGAAGTAGGCGGATGGCATAATTCAAGTGTTTTGCCAAAGTTTGTTGGCTGTCCGCTTGTATAAGGCAGTCGTCCAGATATGGGTATATTTGAATCCCCTGAAGTCTGCAGTGTGCAATTACTGATGCCAAGCATTTCGTGAATACTCTGGGTGCAGTAGATAAGCCAAAGGGCAATGCTGAGAATTGATAATGCTCTAACCCTGCAAGAAATCTGAGGTGTCTTCTGCAACTTTGTCTGATAGGGACATGCAGGTATGCCTCCTTGAGGTCTAGAGTTACCAGCCAAGACCCCTTGCCCAGCATGGGAAGGAGCTGCTGTAGAGTCAGCATTTTGAACTTTGGCACAATGAGATAAGTATTCAGTGCGGACAAGTTGAGAATAGGCCTCCATTGTTTTTCTTTTCTTGGAACAAGGAATAGTCTGGAATAAAATCCTTGGCCTTGTTCTGAGAGAGGAACCTTTTCTATAGCTTTCATTTGCATTAAGCTGGAAATTTGTTTCAAAGCCTCTGCCCTTTGATTCGGTGGCAGGTCTGGCATGCCCTTTCTTTTTGGTAATGTGTGGAAATGAAACCTGTATCCTTTGTCTATTATTTGTAGTGTCCATTTGTCCCTTGTAATACTGTGCCAATTTTCTGAGAATAAAGAAAGCTTTCCGCCCAAAGGTGCTTCCAATTGAGCCCTGGTTGGCGGTGTCAAAGTAAAGTCATTGAGCCTGTCCTTGTGCAGCAGTTGAAAGTCCTGCATTACCTCTCTGGTTGGGAGGCTGCCATTGACTTCCTCTGTAGGAGCCTCTAGCTTGCCCTCTACCTTTGGCACGCCTGTTCTTGCCTCTCTGAAACCTCTCTGTGTCTGGAAAGGACCAATTCTTGAAAGGCCAAATCCTGCTGTATCTTGGTGGTTGTACTTGGAGAAAATCCTTGACTGTTTGTACGGATTTTGCCTTTTCTTCAAATTTCTTTAGGACCGCCTGAGCCGTGGAGCCAAATAACTTTTGCTTTTCCAGAGGAGCATCCAGCAGCTTTGCTTTAACATGGTCTGGCAGAGATTGTTCCTTCAGCCAAGCATGCCTACGTATGACTGCGCCAGTCATAGCTGACCTACATGAAGCTTCCAATGCATCATAACCACATTGCAAGAAATGGTTGCTAACCTGTTGTGAGTTATGTACCAGATCCTGAAGTGACTTGCGGTCTAGGGGGTCAGGTGAAGACAGTTTTTTATGCAATTCATCTAACAAATACTCTTGGTATTGTATCATATGAAATTGACAATTTAATGCCCTCATCGAAAGAGTAGCAGAAGTATACACGTTTTTACCCCATCTCTCTAAAGCTCTGGACTCCCTTTCAGAGGAGAGGATTTTTTAGCAGTGGCAGCTGCAACCCCTTTAGGGCCCTGGGAAATAGTTTCTGGATCAGCAGAGTGGGCCTTGTAAAGGTAAAGATGTGTGTCCGGGACCCTGTAGTACCCATCGGGTTTGGCAGGAGCCGGAGGGAGAGAATCAGGGGTTATGCTAGAGTCAGAGTACACATCATCAATGACATTCAAAACAGGAGGAATAGCTAAAGGCCTATGCTGAGGCAAATGTAAAAAGGTCCTTAATCTTTTCCTGGAATCAGAGAATTCCTGGCCCTGCCATTGGAAATGCTCTCTCATGGTGTGTAGAGTCTCCCCAAAGGAAAACTCTTCAGGAGGGGAGGCCGAGGGAATAGATTCCTCTGCATCAGAATCCTCGTAGGCCGAAAAAGCCTCCTCCTGGTGGTCCGAGAGAGTAGAGCCATCAGAGGCCTCATCTGAGGAGTGGGGATCAGAGGGCTCAACCCTGGGCCTTTTGTCTGGAGGAGGTTGAGAGCCCCTGTCCGGATGAGGTTGAGAGCCCCTAATTAAGGAGATAAGATCCTCTGCTAAGCTTAGAATCTGTGAACCAGTAGAGGGTCCCTGAGGGATAACCTTGGGAGGCAAAGCTTTTGAGAGTTTAGCAGCTTTAGCCCTGGAGAATGCCTTAATGGGCATGGATGCAGGAAGCCTGGCTGCACCACGTGCTGGTGTAGATTTGTCTAAAGGAATGGTGTCGGAAGGTTCCAGGACACCAGTTTCTGTTGGAAATTCAATAACAGACTCAGCCGGGGCCTCTGGGACTGAGGTAGTCGGTTGAGCGGTTACGGTAATTGGAAGTACCAAGGACTCTGTTTCAGCAGAGACAGAGACACTCGCAGTAGGCCTGGCCGTGGTTTCAGCCGAAACCACGGCCCGCGTGCGTCGGTCCTTGTCCTTCCGTTTCTTAACTAAATGAGAAGTCAGAGTCTCCGACGGCATCTTATATGAAAAACTAGCCCCAAAAAATTCCTCTGCAAACTCCGCCCGACGTCTAAGAGTGTGTCGGTTGAAGAAAGCACAGGCTGAACAGGCCGAGACGTCGTGGTTTGGGCCTAGACAGGGTAGGCAGTAAGAGTATAAATCCTTATGAGGTATTTGTTTCCCACAAGTTAAACAATTATTAACTTTATCTGACATCGGCTGAGGCAAGAAAGAGTCCCCAACGGGGTACTTAGCTTTTTGAAGTCTTCGGTAGCTGAATTACAGGAGCTGGCCGACCGGCACTTGTGAACTGCTTCTGCTTCGGGCACCACGCGGCAAGAAAGACTGAGGAAGATGGCGTTGTCTGATGCTTTTATACCCCAGGCGCTCTGACGTCGGGGAAAGTGCGACATCAACCGACGACAGACCCAGACTTTGGAATCCGGCCGACCGAAGGGCTGCCTGAGGCAGGACAACCCATATGTGATGACTGCAGATGCATCCTTGAAGGACATCTCCAACTATTCGCCTAACTAGAGGCAATCTCTGCTTGACTTACAAAACCATGTCTAACCAATCCCTGTCCATTTTCAACTGGAACATACATCTATGGATGGGAAACGGAAAATTTACCCCAAGACTGCACCCTGTACTGGTCAGAGGCAGCTCATAAATGATTTATCCCAGGCATGGGTCCCCTCAAATTATCCACGATATGTTCCCAGTTATTCTCATTAAGGGTAATACATAATTAATCACTCACAGGATGGGTATGGCCAATTTATAAAACTAAACTGGATAGGTTATTTTGAGCACAAAAAGGGAAATGGCCCTCAGAGGAAGGTAGTGTAGTATCTACCTATGAATCTATAAACTGAATTAAGACAAACAATATTTGTATAATGCCTCCAATGGAAAAAAAAATATAACGGCTTGTTCTCTTTTAAAATGGAATATGTACTGTTGTCACTATGCAATGTGTGATGTTACACAAACTAAAAAATAAGACCCTTCAATAACAGTTTTACCCCAGTGAAAGACGAGGAATAATTTCCAAAAACAAAGAAATAGTAAAAGTGGGCATCCACTAACAAAGAAAGCAAGCCTGTGGAGAATGAGACAACTAATTTGAAATCACAGGGGTGGGGGGTTAAATGCCACTAAAGATCAAAAATGTCCCTGCCACAAACTGTCAAAATACTGCAATCCCCAGAGAGATTTTATAACATAAGGTAGTTACTCACCAAATGCACAAGGTCACAGATATTCCTACTAAACTGTGGAATGGCATTAAATGAGTTCCACCATTAAGTAAAATTGTCAAGAATAAGTTTCTTCCATTTGTTTATTTACCACTCTAATGTGATATTGCCTAAAACAACCTAAAGGGCAGTCTAATACAGGCAAATTTTCAATGCTTTTAAAGCCTTTTCCACTGATACCAATGCCTTCAAATTTAGAAGTTTGTCTTGAAAAGAATAATTTATGAACTTTTCTGGAGTCGTGCTACTCAATCTAATGTCTGAAGTGTCCACTGTAAGAATATGGACAGACAGGGAAGAGCAAAATAAACCCCTTCCAAATCCTCAAGCCACAACTTCCAATTACTTAAGTTCACAGAGAACAGTCACATTGGAACATCCACAAATGTAAATGTTGGAGTAAATTCACTGCTGCAGTCCTTACTTTTTGGGGATATTCTGTCTGCAGCTTGATGGACCTACTTAAGAGGTCTACCTTCCAGCCACTGCTTTGGCCAATCCCTCCTACTGCTACGCAAGGACCTCACTGGTAAAGAGAGAGGTACTGGCAGATACTACCTTAAATTCCTTTTTGCTTAAAAAAAAGACAGGCGAGATGATCTTGCTGGCAAAGCTCTACAGAACCAACAGAAGACAGGGCCCTCCATCTCAATTTCTTGAAAGGGTCTATTTTAGATGCTCAACCACTTAAATGTTCAAATCTCTAAAGGTCGACCTTTAGAGATCGAACAGTTAAGCGATCGAAATTTTACACAAAAAAAAAAAAAAAAAGACTAAAGGGTTTAAGCAGGGGGGCATTCCCCCTACTTTAATACACCAACTCCAAGATCGCGCTACAGTGTAGGGAATGGGAAATTTCCCATTTCCGCACTGAAGTGCGATCTCTGAGTTGGTATATGTAAGTAGCGGGGGGTAGGGGTGCGGGGGCACTTGCCCCCTGCCTAAACCCTTTCTACACGTTTTTTTTATATACATTTTTACTATTTCGAATGTTTAAGTGTTACAATATCTAAGGTCTACCTTTACAGATCGAACATTTAAGCGTTCATTCTAGTAATACAGACCCTCTTGAAAGCATGGCAATGTAGAAAACAAGGGGGCTTGTAGGGAGAGGAGAGGGAAGGTGAACTTGGATAAGATGGGAAGCCACCTGAGCGCAGGGTACCAGGTGAAGCAAGAGGAAAAGGGGGAAGGTGGGAGTTAATTTTAACTCTAAATGATTATATTTGAAATTCAAGATTAATGGCACGTTCCTAGCACCCTTTGCTGTGCTCATCTTACTGCTCACTGCACCTTTGCTGTGCTCATCTTACTGTTCACTGATAAACTCATTATTTCTTTGGAAGATTTCCAAAGCAGAAAAAAAAAAAAAAAAAAAAAAAAAAAAAAACAAAGTGGCTGGCAGAAAAATAAAATCTGGACAGTAAGCCTCAGCAGTAGCAAATTCAAACTAGGCTCTCAAGGAGAGCTCCGGATTGTATCCCTTGCAGAAACTGTACAAAGAGGCCCAGGTTCAACCTCTCAAACAACCTGCAGTATTGAACCCAGCAAGGAAGGCCAAGGTGGCTAGATTGGCTGCATTAGAATAGGCTTTGACATTCCCCATGACAGGTTTGTCAAGCATAACGGCAGTAACAAATGCAATATGCGAGCCATTTAGAAAAGGCTTGCTTATTAATTTTTTCTTCCTAGCTAGGGACACAAACAGCTAATCATATGTTCCAAATAATTTTCTTCTGAACAGACCATTTAAACTATTCACATCCAAACTTTGTAGGATCCTTTCCCATTTATTCTGAGGTTTAGGGAAAATAAGTAAATGGATGGTATGACTCAAGGATATCTCTGCCACGATTACTGGCATGAATGTGCAACTGGTGTGGAGTGACACTCTCCAAGTTGAAAACTAGAGACTGTTCCCAGCACATCGACACTAACCCTGAGATCCACTGTATGGGGCTGACGCATCTGGTTCAAAAATGGACTAGGGTTAATTCTGACAAAATAACTTGAGTTTCATGGTAAATATTCCCTTCTTGGTAGCCTAAAATGAGATACCCAGTCAGAAATGGTTTCAGTGACTATTCTTAGAACACGTAAGCATCCTCCTTTAAGGACAAATAAGAGACCAGGACCAGTTCACATACACAACTTGTGTCATGATCCCCGGAGAAGCACCAGAGGAAGCATTTTTTCAATTTTACTAGGTAAGTTGGCATGATTTTCCTATCATCACGCATAATAGTGAGCATGTCCTGGTTGGGATAAAGTTTAAAAATCATCCTAAATGTCAACCGTAATTTTCAGGTTAGGTTAGAGGGAAATTAGAAGTTATGTACTCACCATAACGTTCCATCTGAGTAGGTGGATTCATTTGTCTGCAACCTGTGGGTTATGGATCCGATATCGGATACGAACCGGCATGGTTTTACCAGCTATGGATCCGAGCTCCTAGCTCCTCCCCTCACCCATAATGCCCTGCTCTCCCTACATGACCTCAGATCAAGTTTGCCCTGAATCAAAATACCCTGAAAGGGGTAACATATAATATGCAGGAAACTGACAAGGCCAGGGGGATAGGAGGGCGGGATGGTTGCAGACAAATGAATCCACCTACTCAGATGGAACGTTATGGAGAGTACATAACTTCTAAATTTGAAGTAGGAGATTCATTTGTCTGCAACCTGTGGGACAGAGTCCCCAGCTACCTGAATCTTGGGCGGCCATCATGGAAGGGTATTCCGGAGCACCGCGGAGCCAAAGGATGCTCTACCTCTAGATGTGATATCCAGCTTGTAATGAGAAATAAAGGTATGGGATGAAGCCCAAGTGGCTGCTGAACAAATGTCATCCAGAGGAATCCTAGCCTTAAAGGCCGCTGAGGAAGAAACTGACCGAGTTGAATGGGCATGGACTCCCTCCGGTGGGGGCCTCCCAGAGGCTTGATAAGCTAGAAGAATACACTGTGAAATCCAGCGAGACAAGGATACTTTGGAAATTGGCTTACCCAGATTGAATTTGGCAAAGGAAATGAATAACTGGTCGGATTGCCTATGACCAGCTGTCCTGTTAAGATAAAAACGAAGCTGCCTGTGAACATCCAAGGAACGCAGCTTGTATTCACCCTTGTTTTGATATTTAGGAAAGAAAACAGGGAGGTTAATGGACTGATTAATATTTGTTTCTGAGGCCACCTTAGGAAGAAAGGAGGGATTGGTCCCGAGGTATACACGGTCCAGATGGAAAATCAAGTAAGGAGGCTTAGAAGATAAGGCTTGAAGTTCAGAAACTCTTTTGGCCGAAGTAATGGCCACTAAGAAAGCAGTCTTAAGGGATAAAAATGTAAGATCTACTGTGGCCGCAGGTTCGAATGGGGGAGCGGTCAAGGCCTGAAGAACCAAGGACAGATCCCAAGGAGGAACCGCTTGCTTGACAGGGGGCCTAAGGAGAAAGGTGCCTTTAAGGAAGACTTTACACAATTTGGCAGACATAAGTGGTCCAGAGTCATGACCAACATGATAGTGAGAAATGGCTGCAAGCTGCACTTTGACCGTGGAACTACTGGCACCATCATTAAAAAGAGTGGTGAGGAAGTCTAGCACCAGAGGAAGGGGAACTGTGAAGGGATCTAGACCTTGCCGCTCCACCCAAATGGAGAACCGTTTCCATTTACTGCGGTAAACTTTCCTGGTAGATGGCTTATGAGCCGCTACCAAGATGGCCTTAACGGGAGACGAGATACCGGGAGTCCTAATTAGGAGTGGAACTGGAGCAGCCAAACAGTTAGCTTCAGGTTGTCCAGATACGGAGTTGGTAGGTTCGATGGATGCGAAATCAGATCCGGAATGGGATCTAGAATCCAAGGTGGATTCACCGAGTGAGACTTTAGGAAAGGGAACCAGATCTGTCGAGGCCAGAATGGGGCAATGAGGATCATTCTGCACCCCAACAGAGAGGCTTTCTGAAGAACTTGGAGCATCAGAGGCAAAGGGGGGGTAAGCATAAAGAAGACCGGGAGGCCAAGGATGCACCAGAGCGTCTCTCGGGGAATCCCCTGGAGGAGGGATTAGAGCGGAAAAACTGTCACACTTGGTGTTTAAGGGAGACGCAACAAGGAGTTCCCCACCGTGCGAAGATACGTTTCCCTACGTGAGCATTGAGAGACTACTCGTACGGGGAGAGAATGGTGCAACTGAGTTTGTCCACCAGGATGTTGGACCGACCCGGAATATGTGTTGCGATGAGAAAGCGGTTGGTGGAGATCGCCCATTCCCACACTTTCATGGCTTCTCGACATAAGGGAAAAGACCTAGTTCCCCCCTGTTTTTTGATGTACCAGACCACAGACATGTTTGTCTGACTGAATCGCAATTGTTCCCAGGGGAAGAAAGGCCTGAAGTGCTCGCAACGCCAAGAGCACTGCTCTCATCTCTAGAACATTGATATGCAGGGAGGTCTCAGAGTCATTCCACGTGCCTTGGACTGTCCTGCCTGCAATATGCCCCCCCCACCCAAGGCGGGAGGCGTCCGTGGTCACCGTGGCGAGAGGGGGAGAAGCACAAAAAGGGCGGCCTCCGTGGAGATCCTGTGAGTGGAGCCACCACAAGAGGGACCGCTTGCAAGCCTTGCTGATCGCAATGGGATGATGCAGAGGTAGATCAAGGTAAGACCACTGAACTTGAAGTGTCCACTGAAGGACCCGCATGTTGAATCTGGCGAGAGGAAGAAGAGATATTGCTGCCGCCATGGACCCTAGAGCCCTCAGGACCAATTCTGCCGGAACAGAGCTGGAGTGGAGGATGGCCCGCACTTGGAGTCGCAAACTCTGAACTCTGTCGGCTGTGAGGAAGGCTCAACTCCCTCGTGTCTAACCTGGCACCTATAAAATCTATCAACTGAGTAGGGGACAGGTTGGATTTTGCTACATTTATCGTGATGCCCAAGCGGGGAGCTAGATGAAGAATGAGTCTCGCGCCAAAGATAGTAGATGCCTTGTTGGGGCGGTAAGGAGCCAGTCGTCCAGGTATGGGAAGACCTGCACCCCCTGAAGCCTCAGGTGGGCCGCAACCACTGCTAATACTTTGGTGAAAACCCTGGGGGCTGTGGTGAGACCAAAGGAAAGGACCCTGAACTGGTAGTGACTGGCTCCCAGCCGGAAGCGAAGAAACCTCCTGGAACATCTGTCCATTAGTATGTGGTAGTACGCATCCTTGAGGTCTATAGAGCACATCCAGTGGTTCTTTCCCAGAAGGGGAAGGATAGATTGTAGGGTGACCATCCGGAACCTCTCTTTGGGAACTGCCAGGTTTAACAGGGACAGGTCTAAAATTGGTCTTAGTTCCCCCGTCTTCTTTGGCACTAAAAAGAACCTGGAGTAGAACCCTGATCCGATCTGGTCTGGGGGGACGGGCTGGATGGCTCTTTTCCCCAGCAGATGGCCAATTTCTGCCGAAGCAGCCTCCCGCTGATCGGGTGGAACGTCGGGGAGGGATTTTAAATTTTGGAAGGTGATGAAAAGGAATCGCGTATCCTCTGGATATAATGCGGAGGACCCAGCGGTCTGATGTTATGGACTCCCAAGCCGCTAGGTGCTCTGAAAAACGTCCCCCGACTGCCTCCTGAGTGGAGCAGTCGGGCAACCCTTCAGGGCTGCTGTGCGGGCCGTTCAGAGAAAGGTTCTCTGGACCCGAAGTTCCTGGGAGCCCCTCTGCCTCTGGGGCGGTGTCCTCCCTGTCCTCCTCTGCCACGGAAGGACTGGTTGTCCGGAGCGGGTTGGGATTGCTGCGACTTCCGGAACCACATCTTCCTCTGGCCCTTTTGGTTCCTAGAGTAGGGCCTCTGGGGCACAGAGAAGCAGATTCCGACGTTAGACAGCGTCTTCCCGTCCTTTTCGCTCTGGGTCAAGGTGTCGCGAACAGTCTTGCCAAAAAGGGCAGAACCATTGAAAGGGGCGTTCGCGAAGGACGCCTTGAAGGGCTCCGTGAAATCGCAATGGCGGAGCCAGGCCTGGCGTCTTGTGACTAGGCCTACTCCTGCAGCTCTAGCGGCTCCCTCAGTAGCATGGGACAGCAACCGCATAGAGGTATTTGTTACGGATCGAAGAGTGGCCATACGGGTAGAGTGCAAGAGTTTGTCCTCTTCCGACATGGACTCAGGGGGGGATGCAGCGTATTCTTTAATAAGATCGCGCTGCATCCTGATCACATGTGCCAAGTAGTTGAGCGCCCTCACTGAGAAGGTCGCAGAACTAAACATTCGCTTCCCCAAGCGGTCCATCATCCGAGACTCCTTGCTCGGAGGGTGGACTGAGGGACTCTCCTGAGCGAGTTTCCTCTTAGTGGCTGCTGTAGTCAACATGGCATCTACAGGGGGCCCCTTACTCCAGTGGGCACGGTCTGCAGGGGGGCTAAGGATTCAATCTGGCAGTTTGGGGATTGGCTCCACGGTGTCCGGTTCCTTCCACGCCCTGGTGGTAATGAGGTCCACCAGGGGGTCGACAGGAGGTGACACCCAAGAGGTAGACGGGCCCGCTTCAAATGCCTCCAAGAACATGGACTCGTCCGAGGAAGACTTTGGGGCAGACCACCCCCCCCTTATGCAAAGCATTTCCATGTCGTCTCCAAAGGAGACATCCTCGGGGGGTTATCTTGGGGAGCCTTCCCCTTCCTCCAAATCCGTGTCTTCAGTTAAAGACTCTGGGGAGTCTATGTGCCTCCTTTTACGCGTATGCTTGCGAGGGGCTTCCTCGGGGGGGCTGTCCGAGGAGCCCTCGCAAGCAGTGTCTTGTTCCAAAGGAACAGCTTGGGGCACTGAAGCGGGCTGTCCCAGTGGCCGGATGGTGAAAGCCTGACCCAGTGCAGATGGAGCGTGGGATGGAGCCGAAGCAAGTGCCGGGGGTCCGGAAGCCCTCAACAGAGCCCTCTCCACTACATCAAAAGCCGAGGGGGAGCCAGCCTCAACCAAAGGATCCGAAAGTCAGCTCCCCCTCTGATCCGAAGAGTGGATCGGAGCCGGCCCTAAGACCCTCGGATCAGAGGGACCAGTGCGCTCCGACAGACGGCGCCGAAGGCAAACTGAATCCCCCGAATCCGAAGCTCGGAGCCAGGCTCAGAGAGGTCGGATCTGAAATACTCGAGGGCAAGGTCGGATCCAAAGTACCTAGTACTATCGGCGCCGACCCACCCCCGGCTCCGAATGCTCCAAACCCGGGTAGCGGGTCGGAGAAGGAGCTATAGGCTTGAAAAATGGGGTCGAGCTCCCCCCCAGGGGGGGGGGGTAGGAGCACTCCCATCTGCATCTGGGCCTGGATGAACCTTCTCATCATCCAGTCCAGATCGGCGTCAGAAAGAGAATAAGTGGATCTCGAAGGGGCTACCGAGGTAGGCCTCGAGTGCCTCCTCGATAGCCTCGACGGAGATCGGGTCTCCTCCTCCTCAGGCCCCGGTGAAAAGCAGACCGGAGCAGAGGGAGGGGACAGCCAGTAGCCAAGGACGCCGGAGAAGCCCGCTTAGCTGGTGGGGCCGAAACGGAGGTCTCGGCCCGCCGCTTGTGGTGCATCTCCCTCCGGTCCTTTTTTCTTGCCTCTCTCTCCTCCAACCCAGTAGCGGGAGGTTGAGTCCCAGGTGGGGGAGAAAGAGCAGGAAAGGCGGGAACCGAAGCCACGGTTCCCACCACAGGAGCGGGAGCCGAAGCCGAGTCCGGGGGCAGAAGTCCCGCCAGGACCAGCTTCGACCTCCGCTCCTTCAATGCCCTGGGGTTGAACCCTGCACAAATGGAACATCCAGAAGTGAGGTGTTCAACCCCAAGGCATCGAACGCACCGAGTGTGGCCATCAGCAGGGGATAGCTTATGGCCACACTCGGAGCACTTGGAGAAAATTGCCTTAGGGGCTTCTGACATGGTAAAGTCTTTTTTTTTTTTTTTTTTTTTTTTTTTTAACAAAAAAAAAACAAAAGACAGAGAAACTGGTACTAAATTAGTACATACACACAAGGCCCCACACAATACACTCACACAGAAACTGCGACCAGCGAGGGGAGGGTAAACTAAAGTTCTTAAAATTAAGAATTTTAAGCTAAAACTAACAAATTATGAAAGGGAACCTAATACAATCACTCAAAAAACACAATAACTATTGAATAAAACGCTTCCTTTGAATACAAAAATTCACTTGGCTGAAGAGCTCAGAATCCAAGACCTGGTTACCAGCGCGGCAAACTAGATATGAGGTCATGTAGGGAGAGCAGGGCATTATGGGTGAGGGGAGGAGCTAGGAGCTTGGATCCATAGCTGGTAAAACCATGCCGGTTCGGATCCGATATCGGATCCATAACCCACAGGTTGCAGACAAATGAATCTCCTACTTCAGATGTACAGTTTTGTACCTACCATAAATGTAGATGTTAGAGTGTTCACAATGCTGTAGTCATTACACTCGGGCCATCCTGCCGTCAGGTGGTCCCCGCAGTCGGCCTGAGTTCCAAAGTCTTGGTCCGGCATCGGTTGCTGTTGCTTCTTCCCCGACATCAGTGCGCCAGGGGTATACAAGATGCATCCAATGCCATTTTCTTCAGTTTTTCTTGCACCAGATGTCAGGTGCCCCCAAGTAGGTAGGCAATACATACTGCCAATAAAACATATATATAAAATAAAAACAATACCTTCAGTTACAAGAAAATACACCACAAAGGTTGTACAGGATAGAAAGGTATAGATAAGTCCAGCTAGGACAGAGGGGATGGAGGGAGGGTAACCTGGACTGCAGCAGTGTGAACACTCGAACATCTACATTTATGGTAGGTACAAAACACAACTATGTTCATCGTGTTACACTGCTGCAGTCATTACACTTGGGTAGAATCCCAAAGCTAAGGTTGGGTGGCTGGTCTATAAAGAGTTAAGATTGGCTATGAGGACCTGCAGAACTGCAGTGGCAAATCCTGCTCTGGATTTAGAGTAAAGAGGCAAGTGGTAATGCTTGGCAAAGGTGTGCACTGAACTCCAAATTGCAGCCTCCAAAATTTCCTTGGTTGGTACTCCTCTGAGAAAGGCTGTTCAAGTGGCCGTTGCTCTGGTAGAATGTGTCCTAATGTTATCAGGGACTGATTTTCCATGCTGTGTGTAGCAGTAACGAATACAGTGTCCTATCCATTTGGAGACAGTCTGCTTTGAGATGGCCTTGCCCTGTGATCCTGCAGTTTTCCTGAAAGCTTTTGTTTTGTCCTGTGATCCTGCAGTTTTCCTGAAAGCTATTGTTTTGTCCAAGTAGAAGCTTAGCTGCCTGTGTATGTCCAAAGAATGCAGAAGTTTCTCCCCTTTATTCTGGGGGTTTGCATAAAAAGTTGGCAAATGGATGGTTTGGTTAAGAGCCACACTAGATACCACCTTTGGCATGAAGCTAGGGTTTGTCCTTAAAGAAACCCTGTCCTGATGAAAAATTATAAAAGGTTCCACTGCCATTAATGCCTGTAGCTCTGAGACTCTTCGTGCTGAAGTTACTGCCAGGAACAGAGCTGTTTTCCATGATACAAATTTTAGATCGGCTGTATTGGCTGGCTCAAAAGGTGGCAGGGTCAGTTTTTCCAAAACAAAATTGAGGTCCCAAGTTGGTGTTGGTGCTCTCCGGGGCAGTCCTATGTTTTTAGCCCCTCTGAGGTACTGCTTTAGCAAGGGATGAAAGAATAAAGGAGGATCCGTGTTGTAATGTGCTGAAATGGCAGAGGCGTGGATCTTAACTGATGAGAAGGATAGGCCTTTGTCCAGCATCTCAGTTAAGTATTGCAAAATCTGAGGAATGTTTGGGACAAGAGGATTAAGGCTTTGAGCCTGGTTCCAGGCACAGAATCTCTTCCATTTTTCTGAGTAAGATTTCCTGATGCTAGGCCTCCTGGCCACCAAAATGACATCCATAACAGCTTTAGAGAGAGCTGTTGCCTGTTTGACTAATGAATCTGCCATCCAGCCAGGTTTAGGGTTTTGAGCTGACCGTGCAGGATCCGATTGTTTTGTCGAGTCAAAAGGTGTGAAATTTGAGGCAAAATCCATGGTGGGCCTTGAGCTAAGTTCTTTAAGATTGGGTACCAGTGCTGGCGTGGCCAGTCTGGAGCAATCAAGATCATCTGTGTTTTTCTTGTCTGGCTTTTAGGAGTACCTTTGAAAGGAGAGGCAGTGGTGGGAAGGCATAAACTTTTAGGCTTTTCCAGCTGAATGAGAGAGCATCCACCTTCCATGCTTGTGTGTAGTAAGTCCTTGTGCAGAATTTTTGTAGTTAGCAATTCAGAGGGGAGGCAAAAAGAACTATGTCTGGGCATCCCCATTTTTGCATTACCATGCTGAAGATTTGTGGATTCCATTTCCATTCGTGAGGGTCCATGATATTTCTGCTTAGATCGTCTGCCAGAGTATTTTTCTTTCCTGGCAGGAATTGTGCTTGCAGATGAACTTAAGTTAGAGGCTTTAATGGTGAGTTGTGAAGGCCTGAAAACACCCTCAGAAGCAGATGCCTGCTCAGCGGCTCCGAACCCATCTGAGGAACTAGTTTCCGTAGGCCCAATACCTTGAGTTTCCAAAGGCCTAGTTGTCTCCACGTGGGAGACAAAGGCGGCCTGTGGCTCTGAGGTAGCGGGTGTCAGGGGCTGCGAAAGCGCCTCATTGAGAACCGGCGACTGGTCTAGAAGAGGCTTCGTCTTCAGTTTTGGACCTCGGATGCCTGTCTTTATCCTTGTCTTTGCGTTTTTTTCAGAACTGTGGTAGTCGGTTGATCCGATGGCATAGTACAATTGAACCTTCGGCCAAGGTAGTGCAAAGCAAAATCAAAACGTCGCTTTTAGTGCGTTTGTTAAATCTAGCACAAAACCGACTAGTGACGTCGTGATCAGGGCCTAGGCATGGAATACAGTAAGAGTGAAGTCCTTATGAGGTATTTGCTTCCCACAAGAAATACAATTATTAACTTTTTCTGACATCGGTCCGAGGCAAGAAAAAAAGTTTCCCCAACGGGGTACTTCGCTTTAATGAAGACTTCGGATCTGAAATTTGACTTCGAAAATCTCAGGAGTCGGCCGACCGGCACTTGCGAACTGCTTTTACTTCGGGCACCGCGCGACAAGAAAGACATAAGAAAATGGTGTCGGATGCATCTTGTATACCCCTGGCGCACTGACGTCAGGGAAGAAGCGACAGCAACCGACACCAGACCAAGACTTTGGAACTCTGGCCGACTGGGGGACTGTCTGATGGCAGGATGGCCCAAGTGTAATGACTGCAGCAGTGTAACACGATGAACATTTGTTCTGAGTGAGAAGATCCATGCAAAAAGGTGACATCTTTTGTCTTTCCCTTGCTAGGCTTAGCAGGAAGGAGAGGTAGTGCTGTCTGAGCCAAAAGGGAGTTTATCAGAATGGCTCTTGGCTTGTCCTTTTTGAACTTTTGGTGATCAGGTGCACAGGAGGTAAAAAAGCAGTAAACTAGTCCACTGGAGGAAGAAAAGTACAGTTTTGTACCTACCATAAATGTAGATGTTAGAGTGCTAATACAGCTGCAGTCATAATAGATGGGTTCTCCTGCCGTCAGGCGGGTCCTCGGTCGGCCGAATTCCAAAGTCTAGGTCCAGCGTCGGTTGTCATCGCCTCTTCCCTGACATCAGTGCGACAGGGGTATAAAAGAACCAGCCGACGCCATTTTCTTCAGTTTTTCTTGCCCCAGATGTCAGGTGCCCCCAGAAGGAAGGCAATACATAAATTTATGTAATAAAGCAATGCAATATAATCAAAATACAGTAGTTGCAAGCAAATACACCATAAACGAATACCCCAATCAGGTTGTACGAGGAGGTGTTAGCCAATAGGCCTGTCCCAAGAGGGGAAGGAGGGAGGGAAACCTGGACTGCAGCTGTATTAGCACTCTTAACTTCTACATTTATGGTAGGTACAAAACTGTACTATGTTCATCGTGCATACAGCTGCAGTCATAACAGATAGGTAGAATCCCAAAGCTAAGAAAGGGGTGGTAGGCACTAGGTGGAACTAGGAGGAGCCAGGATGCCCTGCAAGACTGCAGTGGCAAAGCCTGCTCTGGTTTTGGAGTATAATGGTAGGTGGTAGTGCTTAGAGAAGGTATGCACAGAACTCCAAGTGGCTGCTTCCAAAATATCTTTGGTAGGAACTCCTCTGAGGAAAGCTGCAGAGGTAGCTGTGGCCCTTGTGGAGTGAGATCTGATGCCTGTAGGTACAGTTTTGCCATGAAAAGAATAGCAAAAACATATGCAGTGGGCTATCCATTTTGAGATTGTCTGTTTGGAAATTGGCTTTCCTGGAGTTCCTACAGCATAGGACACAAAGAGCTGTTCTGATTTTCTGAAAGGCTTTGTTCTGTCCAAATAATAACACAGTTGTCTATGGATGTCCAAGGAATGTAGTAATCTCTCCCCTTTGTTTTGAGGATTAGGATAAAAGGTAGGTAAGTGTATGGCCTGATTCAAAGCTACCCTGGATACCAGTTTAGGCATAAAGGACGGGTTGGTTCATAAGGAAACTCTGTCCTGATGGAAGATAAAAGGCTGCACCACCATGAGAGCTTGTAGTTCTGAAACTCTACGAGCTGAGGTAATAGCCAGAAGGAAAGCTGTTACCTCAGGACAAATATTGCAAATCTGATGAGGCAGCTGGCTCAAAGGGAGGCAAGGTCAGTTTTTCCAGAACGAAATTGAGATCCCAAGCAAGTATTGGTCGCTTCCTTGGGGGTCTTAGATTCTTAGCCCCTCTGAGGAACTGTCTTAAGAGAGGGTGAGAGAATAAGGGTGGATCAGTGTTGTATTCTGCAGAAATGGCTGAGGCATGGATTTTGATAGAGAATGAAAGTCCACTGCTTAACAGCTCCGATACTGTAGTATTTGAGGTAAATTCAGTTTTCCGGGATCCTGGCCCTTTTTCTCATTCCAGACACAAAATCGTTTCCATTTTGCGGAGTAAGCTTTTCTAGTGGACAGCGTTCTGGCCTCCAAAATGACATCCTGCACCTCCTTGGAGAGTAGGGTCTGTTGTGATGCTAAGGAATCTTCCATGTGGCTAGATTGAGTGTTTTTAGCTGGCTGTGTAGAGTTTTGAAGCTGCGCTGAGTCAGGAGAACAGGCATTAGAGGCAGGGTCCATGGTGGGGAACGAGTCAGGCTCCTCGGGAGTGGGTACCAGTGTCGTCTTGGCCAGTCTGGAGCAATGAGAATCATCTTTGGTCTGTCTGCTCTGGTTTTCAGTAGAACTTTGGGCAGCAGAAGAAGAGGTGGGAAGGCATAAACTGTCATTGTTGTCCAGCTGAAAGAGAAAGTGTCCACTCTCCAGGCCTTTGGGTGAAAAATCCTTGAGCAGAATTTTGTCAATTGGTGATTTTTGTGGGAGGCAAAGATATCTAGGTCTGGCCGTCCCCATGCTTGGATTATTTCTGTAAAAACTTTTGGATGCAACTTCCATTCGTGTGGATCTGTCATATTTCTGCTTAGATTGTCTATCAGCGTGTTTTCCTTGCCTGGCAGGTACTGTGCATGTAGTTCGATTTGTAAGTCCATGGCCCTGTTCCAAAGTGACATGGCCAGTCTGCATAGAGGGTATGAATGCGTTCCTCCCTGCTTGTTTATGTACCACATAACTGTGGTGTTGTCCGTTCTTATCAATAATTGACCTGGTTGTAGAAGGTCCTTGAAAGCTATAATAGCATTTACTACTGCTAGCATTTCCTTTTGATTGATGTGAAGGTGCTTTTCTTTTTGGGACCATTTGCCCTGAATGCACCGATCTGTCATGTGCGCCCCCCCCCCCCCCCCAGCCGTAGTCCGAGGCGTCTGTTGTGATGACTTGATTTGCTTGAGGCTTGCTGAATGGAAGACCTGTGTTTGTTTGGCATGCTTGAGCCCACCACAGAAATTCCTTTTGTAAACATGGAATTAGTGGCATTATTGTTTCCAAACTGTGGCTGTGTTGAGACCATAGGTTTTTTTCAGGTACCATTGAAGTTTCCTCATATGCAGCTTTGCACATGGGATTAGTAAGATGCAAGATGCCATGCATCCCAGAGCCTGCAGGATTTTCCTTGCAGTCAGCCTGGTGCAATTTGCTAGTGCTCTGAAGTATTGAGTTAGTTGCCCTTGCTTCTCTGGCGTGAGGTAGGCCATCTGGGTGTTTGTGTCCAAGTTGGCACCCAGGAAAATAATCTTCCGAGAGGGTATTAGCCTTGATTTCTTTTTGTTGACTGTGTATCCCAGAGAGTTCAACAACCTCATTACATAAGCCAGATGTTTCAGGAGAATGTGCTTGTTGTCCGCTTGGATCAGGCAGTCATCCAAATAGGGGTATATTTGTATCCCTTGAAGTCTGCAGTACGCAATTACTGATGCCAGGCATTTCGTGGATACTCTGGGCGCAGTAGATAAGCCAAAGGGCAATGCAGAGAATTGATAATGGGTTGAACCTGCAAGAAATCGGAGGTATCTTCTGCAATTTTGTCTGATTGGGACATGCAGGTATGCCTCCTTGAGGTCTATTGTTACCAGCCAAGACTCCTTGCCCAGCATGGGAAGAAGCTGCTGTAGAGTGAGCATCTTGAATTTTGGTACGAGTAGAAATGTGTTTAGGATGGATAGGTCCAAAATAGGTCTCCAATCTTTTCCCTTCCTTGGTACCAGGAATAGTCTGGAATAAAAACCATGACCTTGTTTGTGCGTTGGTACCTCTTGAATCGCTTTCATGTCTATGAGATCTGTAATTTGCTTTTGTGCCTCTGCCCTTTGTGTGGCAGGCTCGGCATGCCTCTCATTTTTGAAAGGATGTGAAAATGGAATCTGTAGCATCTGTTTATAATGTCCAGGATCCATTTGTCTTTTGTGACAATATGCCAATTATTTGAAAATAATGCCAGTTTTCCTCCTAAGGGGGCTGCCATTTGAGTCTTGCTTGGCATGCAAAGGGGAAAGTCATTGGGTTTGCTTTCTGAATGATTGCGAGTTATCCTCACCTCTTTGTGTAGGAGCTTGCCACTGTCTGCCTCTAAACGATCCTTGGGATTGTCCTCTGCCCCTCGGGTGCCTGTATCTACCTCTTTGGGGTCTGTCCATGGCTGGAAAGGACCAATTTTTGGAAGGCCAATTTCTACTGAAACGTGGGGGTTGTACCTGTAGAAAATCCTTCACAGTTTGCATTGATTTAGCTTTTTCCTCCATTTTCCTTAATACCTCCTCAGCATTAGCACCAAATAATACATCCTTTTGTAGAGGAGCATCTAGTAATTTAGCTTTGACATGATCAGGCAAGGTTTGTTCCTTGAACCAGGCATGTCTACGTATGACTGATCCTGTAACAGCAGCTCTACAGGAGGCCTCTAGAGCATCAAAACCACATTGTAGGGTATGCTTACCCACTTGTTCTGCATAATGCATCAAATCCTGCAACTCCTTCAAGTCTGGTTGTTCAGGTTGTGACATTTTACTTTTCAATTGTGATAACAAAAACTGTTGGTATTTTAGCATATGGAACTGACAGTTTAAGGCCCTCATGGTTAAGGTAGCCGAGGTATATACCTTTTTTCCCCACCTTTCTAAGGATCTGGAATCTCTCTCGGAAGGTAATGGATTTTCAGCAGTGGAGGCCTTAACTCCCTTGGGGCCCTGTAAGACGGTTTCTGGGTCAGCAGCATGGCTTTTGTATAGAAATTGGTGTGAGTCAGGGACCCTGTCAGGCTTGACTGGGGCTGGAGGCAGAGAATCCGGGTTAAGGCAGGCCTCAGAGTAAACATCATCTAGGATGTCCAAGACAGGAGGTATAGCCAGAGGTCTGTGCTGAGGTAGCAAGAGAAATTCCCTAAGCCTTTTCTTGGAATCTGAATAATCTTGGCCTTCCCAGTGGAAGTGTTCCCTTAAGGTACGCAAAGTTTCCCCGAATAAGTAATCCTCTGGGGGGGGGGGGGGGATACAGAAGGAATGGACTCCTCTGCATCAGAGTCTTCAAAAGGGGAGTAAGAATGTTCCTGATCATCAGAGTGCTCTGAAATAATGGAGCCGTGATCAGAAGAGGGTGATTCTTCCTCCACTCTGGGCCTTTGGTCCGGTGGGGGTTGGGAACCCCTGATAAGAGTAATTAAATCCTCAGCCATTTTAAGCATCTGTTTTTTAGGCATGGTGCCTGGAGAAGGGCCCTGTGTAGCTTGTCTCTTAGAGTGCATGGCTGTTTTAGACTTAGTGAAAGCCTTGATGGAAAAAGAAGAGGAATGTCTGAAGACACCTTGAGTGGAGGTAGACCTGTCCACATTGTGAGGTTCAACGCCAAGAGTGGCTTCGGTATCTGTAGTCTGGGTGTGGGCCGAGGAGCCTGTGACCTCGGGCACAGGGGCACCGCCAATGAAGTGTTGTCGGTAGTCAGGGGCTGCGTAGGCGCCTCGCTGAGAACCGGACCACGTGTAGTCGGCTTTGGCGTGGTGTCAGTAGAGGCCGCGGACCTCGTGTGTCGGTCCTTATCTTTGCGTTTTTTAGACAAAACTGGAGTCAGAGTTTCCGACGACATAATATAGTTAAATACTTATCCAAAATAATGCTGGGCAAACTCCGCCCGACGCTTAATAGTGCGTCTATTGAATGTAGCACAAAAGCGACAGCCCGAGACGTCGTGGTCTGGGCCTAGACAAGGTATACAGAGGGAATGGAAATCCTTATGCGGTATTTGCTTCCCACAAGAAATACAATTGTTAACTTTGTCTGACATCGGTCTGAGGCAAGAAAAGTTTCCCCAATGGGGTACTTAGCTTTCAAGAAGACTTCGGTTTCTAAATTTTTCGTAATTTCAGGAGCTGGCCAACCAGCACTTGCGAACTGCTTCTGCTTCGGGCACCGCGCGGCAAGAAAGACTGAAGAAAATGGCATCGGCTGGTTCTTTTATACCCCTGTCGCACTGACGTCAGGGAAGAGGCGACGACAACCTACGCCGGAGCTAGACTTTGGAATTCGGCCAACCGAGGACCCGCCTGACGGCAGGAGAACCCATCTGTTATGACTGCAGCTGTATGCACGATGAACATCGTATCCATCTTCCAGGCCAGAGGGGGAGTTCTGTAGTGCATCTCTCAGTTGCCTGTTCTCCGGCAAGATGAAAATGAGTAGTAGAAAAAAAAAAAAAAAACAAATGTGAGCCAACCAACACGGTGCAAGAACCAATGAAAACAACCAGCCGAAATACAGATGTAAATAAAAATACAGATGTAAATAAAAATAAAGGCAGCCAAATTTATTTAGAAAGGTTAGCACTTTTGCAGGGTTACCGCTTCTTCAGACCAATATAAAAACTGTGATGAAAATTCACAAACTTAAGACAAGTCATAATAATGAGCCAGTCATATTGAATCATTAATAACAATTAACATACTTCACAACAGCCTGTTAGCAATCATCTCTTACTCAACAGTGCAGGCTTAAGAGACTCCACCGTTGAGTTAAAAATCACCCTTCCTAGCACTAGGACATAGCAGTTATAAAACTTTAAAATGAAAACAAGTATGCCCTGGACATTGCAAGGAATGACTGGCTAAGGCAGGGGTACCCAAAGTGCGTGCCACGGCACCCTGGGGAGCCGCGGCTACATCTCAGAGGTGCCGCGAACTAATAAGCCAAACCAATTCCATAAACTGATTTCTCATTTAGTTACTCACCATTCAAACAAATCACAACAAACTAATTAAGCCATGTATGATAATACAGTATTGCACACTGCATAGCATCATAAGTGATTTATAACAAATCAACAAACTTACAATATCATATAAAATTGAAAGAAATCACTTAGGCAAATTACGCAACCAAGACTGCCCTGTCAAAATGCGAATGATTCGTTTAATTCAGCCAGTGCAGAATTAAAAAGGCTCTTGTAGAAACTTCTGTTTTAATCTGTTAGACAAACAGGACCATGTCATCGCCATCATATATCAAGGGGGTCTGCTCATAGTTCACATGAAAGAATAATGGTTTTGCTTTAAATAAAAAAAGAACATTTCAGCTATGCTTAGTATGAATCCTAAATAAAGTTTATTTTGTAGCTATTAATATCTGGCACATACATTCCAACAAGATCTATAACGGCATGCAAAAGCAGAAAGCTCCACCCTTAAAAAAAAATAAACCTCATAACACGCAACAACTACAATTTCAGAAAATTGAGAAAACTCATTATAACCCAGTCTTCACCGGTGACACAATGTGCCAGAACAGAAGAATGCGTTGGAGTTTTAGGAATATTTCAGTCGCAGTGAAGTAATGTGAAAGTTTTAGTAGAAAGGGTAAAACAGTTAAGAAAAAGGTATTGGTAGGCGAGTGGATTTTATTTGCAGTATCAGGTGCGTCTAACGTTTATATGTGTTCATATTTTTATTATTTGAATGGATTTGAAAATCTACATAAAATACACAAGTATGAAGATTGGTGTCAATATTTTTCTAGAGATCTTAACATAAAAATAAGGAAGATTTCTGCATATTTTAAATTTGGTGGTCACTTGTGTCTTATTCAGAGAGTGGAGTTTGAATATGCGATAATTTGAAAAGTACAACTCCTGACACTGCAAATAAATGTTGCCCATTTTCATCACATTTCTGTACGCGAGAGACTGTGTCCGGCACTTTTTACTGTACCTGTTATAAAAGCAGGTACCCTTTTTCAGGCTTGCCTTACATCTTCCAGGAATTGACTGAATAATCTGTTCCACGCTCCCCATCAGGCAAGAGTTTAAGGCTGCTTATTGGTATGTAGAAACCAGACTAAATTACAAGAATATATCACCAATAGTAAAAAAAAAAGGACCCATGTGGTATGCTTTTTTATTCATAAGCAAAAAACTAATGACTTTTGGTTAGACAGATTTACATCTACTTTTTTCAAAAGCAAAAATAAAGGACTGTGAGGTAGATTTTTTGCAGCATCATTCACTGAAGTCTATATATTTTATTTTGCGTGTGTGAGTGTCACAGGGGGAGAGAGTGAGAGTGATCCCTGGCAGCAGCAATGAGGTCTGTGCAAGTCTGGACCATACTACTGGACACATACCTCTCACCCTCTAAGATCAAGAAATCTGGACAAAGCCAAACATAGTGGGGGTACAAAGGCACAAAATAGGGACACTTAAGTACTGCTCTCACAAACTAAGAAAGTTGATAGAAATGCAGGTTTTGCATTAGCATGAATTTTCTGAAGGGTATGAAGTATGAAACTCAACTGTCATTTTTTGACTTCAGCCTCAATGATCTGCCAGTGATATGCCAGAAAAAGTACAGTTTTGTACCTACCATAAATGTAGATGTCCGATAGGCATGCACCTGCAGTCCTAACATATGGGTTGTCCTGCCTCAGGCAGCCCTTCGGTCGGCCGGATTCCAAAGTCTGGGTCTGGCCTCGGCTGATGTCGCACTTCACCAGACGTCATAGTTGCTGTGTATTGGGTATAAAGGCATCAGCCGATGCCATTTTCCTCAGTGTTTCTTGCCCCAGATGCCAGGTGCCCTCTAGGAAGGCTAAATTTGGATAAATGCAAATAATTCCAAACAGTAGAGAGCAAACAATAAGAGAATATATATAGATATATATAGATATATATATATATATATATATATATATATATACATACATATACATATATACAAACAAATACACCATAATAGATTCCCCCAGCTAGCTAAAAGAGGGGTAAATACCCTAGGAATACCACAGAGGGGAAGGAGGGTGGGTAATCCTGACTGCAGATGCATGCCTATCGGACATCTACATTTATGGTAGGTACAAAACTGTACTATGTCCTTCAAGGATGCATCTGCAGTCCTAACATATGGGTAGAATACCATAGCCAAACTGGGGGAGGAGGCACTAAGCTAAAGATGGTGTAGTTAAGATCCCTTGCAAAACAGCAGTTGCAAAACCTGCTCGGGATCTGGAGTATAAGGGAAGATTATAATGCTTGGCAAATGTATGCACGGAGCTCCAAGTAGCAGCTTCTAAAATGTCTTTGGTAGCCACTCCTCGTAGGAAAGCTGTAGTGGTGGCTGTAGCCCTTGTGGAGTGAGGCCTGATATTTTCTGGAGTTGTCTTTCCATGAAAAGAGTAGCAAAATCTAATGCAATTTCCTATCCATTTTGAGATGGTCTGTTTTGAAATTGCTTTTCCTTGCATTCCTGTTGCATATGCTACCAGAAGCTGGTCAGTTTTCCTGTTGGTCTTAGTTCTGTCCAGATAGTAGCGTAATTGTCTGTGTACATCCAAGGTATGTAGTAGTCTTACGCCGGTGTTCTGTGGGTTGGGGAAGAATGTAGGTAAATGAATCGCTTGGTTCAATGATACTCTGGAGACCACTTTTGGCATAAAAGTAGGGTTAGTCCTCAGAGACACTATCTTGATGGAAGATAAGGAAGGGCTGTACCGCCATTAATGCCTGTAACTCAAATACCCTTCTTGCTGAAGTGATTGCAAGCAGGAAAGCAGTTTTCCAAGATAAGAACTGTAAGTCTGCTGTTGCTGCTGGTTCAAAAGGGGGAAGTGTTAACTTTTCCAGCACAAAGTTGAGATCCCATGTAGGTAAAGGTGGTTTCCTTGGAGGCTTTACATTTTTGATTCCTCTCAGGAACTACCTAAGTAGAGGATGAGAGAAGACTGAAGGATCCATGTCGTATTCTGCTGAAATTGCTGATGCATGAATCTTAATGGAGGAGTAGGACAGGCCATTGTGGAACAGTTCTGCTAAGTATTCCAGGATGTTTGCTATGTTTGCCAATGATACATTCTCCCCTTTTGCTGCACTCCAAATGAGGTATCTTTTCCATTTGGCTGAGTAAGTCCTCCTTGTGGAGGGTCTGCGAGCCTCCAGGATAATGTCCTTAACCCTCTGAGATAAATCTGGGTTATTTTGTTTTATGCAACATTCCAAGCAGCTAGTTGTAGTGTTTTCAAGTTTGGATGCATGATCTTGTAGTTGTTCTGTGTTAGAAGTAAAGGACAGAGGTAGAGGCCATGCATGTGTCCGAGACATGCTCCTCAGTAGCGGGTACCAATGTTGCCTCGGCCAGTCTGGAGCTATCAGGATTATCCTTGGCTGATCCTCTTTGATCTTCAGTAGGACTTTGTACATCAAAGGAAGAGGTGGGAATGCATATGCTATCAGGTTTTTCCAGCTGAAGGAAAGGGAGTCCACCCTCCAAGCTAGTGGGTGGTATGCTCTTGTGCAGAATTTCTTCAATTGGTGGTTGTGTGGGGAGGCGAACAGGTCCCCATTTCTTTGTTATGGTTTTGAAGATCTCTGGATGTAGTATCCATTCGTGAGCATCTGCGGTAGTTCTGCTTAAGGTGTCTGCTAGTGAATTTTCCTTTCCTGGTACAAATCTGGCCTAGAGTTGAATGTTGAAGTTCAGGGCCACATTCCACAGATCCATTGCCATCCGGCATAGAGGATATGAGTGTGTACCTCCCAGTTTGTTGATGTACCACATGACTGTGGTGTTGTCCGTCCTTAGCAGGTGACCTTGATGAAGTAATGGTCTGAATGCCTGGATTGCATGTTTCACGGCCAGCAGCTCCTTTTGATTTATGTGTAGATTCAGCTGGTCTTGTGTCCATAGGCCTTGTATACACTTATCCACCATGTGCGCCCCCCCCAGCCTAGGTCTGAGGCGTCGTGGTGATGGTCTGGCTTGGCTGAGGTTTGTGGAAGGGCAATCCTCGGTTCAGCTGACAGGCCTGAGCCCACCACAGGAATTCTTGCTTCAGGCATGGAATTATTGGAATCTGGGCTTCTAGACTGTGCTTGTGTTGAGACCATACATTCCTTAGGTACCAATGCAACTTTCTCATATGCAGTCTGGCATGCGGAATCAATATTATGCAGGATGCCATGTAACCCAGGGCTTGCAGGACTTTCCTTGCAGTAAGCTGAGTCTGTGTTGTTAATGCCATGAAATAGAGTGGTAGTTGCTTTTGTTTTTCTTCTGTGAGAAAGGCCATCTGAGTTGATGTGTCCAGTTCTGCACCCAAGAATGTTATCCTTTGGGATGGTTCCAGTCTTGACTTTTGCATGTTGACTGTGTATCCCCAAGGCTTGCAGCAGTTGTATAACCTTTTCTAAATCTTTTGTTAACTTTGTCTTGTTGTCCGCTTGTATTAGGCAGTCGTCCAGGTATGGGTAAATTTAAATTCCCTGAAGCCTGCAATGAGCAATTACTGATGTGAGGCATTTCGTGAATACTCTGGGCGCAGTAGATAAGCCAAAGGGCAATGCTGAGAATTGATAATGCTCTGATCCTGCAAGAAATCTGAGGTGCCTTCTGCAATCTGGTCGTATAGGGACGTGCAGGTATGCCTCCTTGAGATCTAGAGTCACCAGCCAAGACTCCTCGCCCAGCATGGGAAGAAGTTGCTGTAGGGTCAGCATCTTGAATTTTGGAACAATGAGGTATTCAGAGCGGACAGGTCGAGAATAGGCCTCCATTGATTTTCTTTTCTTGGTACAAGGAAAAGTCTGGAATAAAATCCTTGTCCTTGTTCCATAGGCGGTACCTTTTCTATAGCTCTCATCCTTAGTAATTTGTTGATTTGTCTTAGAGCGTTTGCTTTTTGGCTTGGTGGTAGGTTTGGCATTCCTCTCTTTTTTGGTAGAGTGTGGAAGTGAAACCTGTAGCCTTTGTCTATTGTTTGTAAAGTCCATTTGTCTCCTGTAATGTAATGCCAGTTTACGGAAAATAAGGCTAGTTTTCCGCCCAAGGGTGCTTCCAGTTGTTCCCTGGTAGGCGGAATCAGAGCCAAGTCATTGTGTCTGTCCTGTGGAAGTGGTTGTAGCTGAATCTGTGGCAGTACTTCTCTGGTTGTTAGGCTGCCACTGACGTCCTCTGTAGGCACCCCTGGAATTACATCTGCCTCTTGGGCGTCTATTTCTGCCTCTTTGGGCTCTGGAGGTGTCTGGAAAGGACCAATTCTTCGAAGGCCAATTTCTGCTAAACCTCGGAGGTTGGACCTGTAAGAAATCTTTGACTGTTTGGACAGATTTTGCTTTTTCTTCCACCTTCTTTAGAACCTGCTGTGCAGGGGAGCCAAACAAACTTTGTTTATCCATAGGAGCATCTAGAATCTTTGACTTAACATGGTCTGGTAAGGATTGTTCTTTTAACCATGCATGCCTTCTAATCACTGTACCAGTCAAAGCTGATCTAAAGGAAGCCTCCAGTGCATCATAGCCACATTTTAAGAAATGGTTACTGACCTGCTGAGAGTTATGTACCAAATCCTGAAGGGACTTACGGTCTATAGGTTCAGGAGAGGACAGTTTTTTATTTAGCTGGTCTAACAAAAATTCCTGGTACTGAATCATGTGAAATTGACAGTTTAAGGCCCTGGCCGAAAGAGTAGCAGAAGTATAAACCTTTTTACCCCATCTCTCCAATGCTCTAGATTCCCTTTCAGAGGGGAGAGGGTTTTTGGCAGAGGCAGCTGCCACAGCTTTGGGGCCCTGTGAAATGGTTTCAGGATCTGCAACAGGAGCCTTATACAAATGGTAGTGTGTGTCTGGGACCCTGTAATATCTGTCAGGCTTGGGAGGGGCGGAGGGAGAGAATCAGGGGCAGTACAGGCGTCATTATATGCATCATCTACAACTGTTAGTACTGGAGGAATGGCTAAAGGCCTATGCTGTGGTAAATGTAAAAAAGTCCTTAGCCTTTTCCTTGAATCTGAAAAATCCTGGCCCTGCCATTGAAATGTTCCCTCATAGCATGCAAGGTTTCCCCAAAAGAAAATTCTTCAGGAGGAGAAGCAGAAGGAATTGAGTCTTCTGCATCAGAATCCTCATAGGGAGAATATGGACCTTCCTGACTGTCTGAAATATCGGAATCATCCGAGGAGTAGTCTGAAGAAACAGGTTCCGGGGGTTCAGTTCTAGGCCTCTTATCTGGAGGGGGTTGAGAGGCCCTGTCTGGGTGAGGTTGGGATCCCCTGATCAAAGAAATGAGATCCTCAGCCAGGCTGAGCATTTGGGAACTAGAGGTAGGCCTGTGTGAGGGGGTTTTAGCAGGTAAGGCCTTAGAAGATTTAGCTGCTTTAGCCCTGGAAAAAGCCTTGATAGACAGAGGCAGGGGGTCTAGCAGCTCCACATGCAGGGGTAGTTATGTCTAAAGGAATAGTATCTGATAAATCCTGGTTGCCTGCTTCAGCAGGGGTAATATCAGTAGCAGATTCAGCCATGCTCTGTGAGGCCTCGGCTATTGGAGGCATGCTTTCGGCCGAAGGAGGAACAGAGGACTCTGTTTCAGCCGAAACAGAGACACTCGCGGTTGGCCTAACCGTGGTTTCAGCCGAAACCGCGGACCACGAGTGTCGGTCCTTTTCCTTACGCTTTTTCGCTAATTGTGTAGTCGGAGTCTCCGACGGCATTTTGTATGTAAAAGCGGGACCAAAAAACTCCTCAGCAAAATCCGACCGACGTCTAAGCGTCCGTCGGTTGAAGGAAGCACAGGCTAGACAAGCTGATACGTCGTGGTCTGGGCCTAAACAAGGAAGGCAGTAAGAGTGGAAATCCTTATGAGGTATTTGTTTCCCACAAGTTAAACAATTATTTACTTTGTCTGACATCGGCTGAGGCAAGAAAGAGTCCCCAACGGGGTACTTAGCTTTTTAGAAGTCTTCGGTAGTAGAAATCTCTGGATCTGACCGACCGGCACTTGCCAACAGCTTCTGCTTCGGGCACCACGCGGCAAGAAAGACAGAGGAAAATGGCGTCGGCTGATGCCTTTATACCCAATACACAGCAGCTATGACGTCGGGTGAAGTGCGACATCAGCCGAGGCCAGACCCAGACTTTGGAATCCGGCCGACCGAAGGGCTGCCTGAGGCAGGACAACCCATATGTTAGGACTGCAGAGGCATCCTTGAAGGACATCAACAATTGTATGAGAAGACCAAAAATATGAGGCAAAAATCTGGACATTCTGCAAAGATCTATACAGTTGAGAGGTATGCTGGACAGAGCCAAATAGAAACAGATTTTAAATATTGCTCTTATAAACAAAGTTAATAAGGTTGCCATTAGGTTTGCTTACCTCTCAACCATAGTAGATCAGTGTTATGCTGTTCATAGGTAGGTACTAGGCTATTGGCCCTAGAGCCTATATAAGCCTAGCCAAAAGGTACCCTGGCTTTCACCACCCAAGAAAATTATTCTCCTGTGCCACTGTCGAGCACAGCCACAGAAGTGATCCCCAGGGTGAATTTCCTTTCGCCCATCCAATCATCAAGATTTTGCTTGAAGAGTGTTAATGAGGAGCTTCGTTTGATGTAGATAGGTAGTTTGTTCCAGAGTATGGGAAGTCTCTGGTACAGGAATCTATCACTCCAGTATGTTCTGTTTACTGAGGTGACAAGCTTTAGGTCCCTAGAGCGTGTAGCTCAGAGGGATTGAGATTTCTTTAAGTGGAGCATGTTCAAAAGCTCTGGGTTTGACACAGCTTTGTGTGTTAGGGAGAGATCGCCTCTGACTAGGCGATATGCGACAGAGTAAAGCTGCAGATTTTTGAGACGGTCTGCGTAGGGCAAATGTTTGAGGCCAATAATCTTCTTTGTGAGGTATTTCTGTGGCCTTGCCAATTGTTGTAGAGGTCTTGTGAGGTACATACCAAAAGGGGCGTTGTACTCTATAATGGACTAATGAGTTATGAGTAGAGGGGAACAATGACCTCTTTTTTTCCGGGATGAGAAACCTTTTGTGATGAGGTGTGCCACATACAAGAATTTCCTGACTACTGTGGCGATGGGATTATCAAAGGAGAGACTACCTTCCACCTGTGTCCCAAGGTCTCTTATCACACTTTTGGTGTTAGACTACCGCCTATGTGGTAGTTCATGGGTACAGAGTTTTTACCAAAAGGGATGACAATGCACTTTTTGGCACTGAGCTTGAGGCCATGGCTTTCACACCAGGCATCTGCCTCAGCGAGGCCCTTTTGTAGGATGTCCACATCTTTTAGACTTTTGATTATGGCACCCAGTTTGCAGTCACCTGCATACTTCGTTAGCCAAAGACCTTCTGTGTTAGCCTGTACTTCAAAGTAGATACCAAACAGGAGAGGACCCAGGACTGAACTCTGTGGTACTCCACTTGTCACTGGTCTGAAGTTGGATTTGGAGTCTGCTACTTTCACAGTGTGGGTTCTGTCAGTGAGACAGTTGGCAACCCATCTTGTGACATAGGGATTTATACCAAGTTTAGTGAGTTTATCTATAATTCTAGAGTGGAGGATGGTGTTGAAAGTCTTGTCAAGATCTAGATAGGCTGTGTGAACCAGCTTACCCTCATCTAAGCAGAATGTACACTTTTTTTTGGTAATGGTCTTTCTAATTGTACTTTTGAGCTTTTCTCTCCAGGATTCCTAGTCCAGTCGGGCAGCCTCATTAAACAAATTTCAAATATATAAACAAATAAATAAATAAATGAAATATGCACTTTGTGCACACCGCAGGGGGGGGGGGGGCACCTTGGGAAATCCTGGATTCAGCAAGGGAGCCGAGAACCGAAAAAGTTTGGGAACCACTTTGTTACGTATATTCCCCAAGTGTTCAAGTATCCGGTCCCTCAGCTGTCTTGTCCACATAAATACTATTGCAAAAGCAACAGGTAAACTAGGTAGACCAGATTCACACTCCTGCAAGTGGCTACAAATCTGGGAGAAAAAAACAAGCCCAGTTACTGGATGTGTAAAACATAAATCTGGAGAGATGGAAGAAAGTACAGTTGTGTACACTTACCATAAATGTAGATGTTGGAGTGTATTCACTGTTGCAGTCGACACACTAAGGTTATTCTGCCAGGGGTAGCCCTCAGTCAGCCCGGATACCAGAGGCTTATTATTTCTGTGTCAGTTACTGTCGCTCCAGGACTGACTTAGGTCATCAGGGGTATAAAGACAGGCAGCAGCAGACACCATTACATCAGTTTTTCTTGACCCAAATATCAGGAACCCCCAAATAGGGAGCCAAGTTATGGTGGAAAAACACCACCAGTAAAAAAACAAATACCAGTAGCCCTCTAAGGTGTTAGAGAGAGAGAGACAAGGGGGCTGGAGGGTGGGAAACCAGGACTGCAACAGTGAATACACTAACCTCTACATTTATGGTAAGTGTACATAAAGTACAATTGTGTACACTTAACATAAATGTAGATGCTAGAGTGTATTCACTGTTGCAGTCATCACATTTGGGTTATCTGCTTGCAGTAGCCCTCAGTTGGCCTGATTATCAAAGTCTTGGGTCCTGCGTCGATTGCTGTCTCATCTTCCATGACGTTAGGTAGTCAGGGGTATAAAGCATGCAGCCAACGCCATTACATCATTTTTTTTTTTGCCCCATGTCAGGTGACCCTCTTAATGGGAAGCAATTAAATATAAAATATACAAGGTTGCACCTCCAAAAAAAAAAGCAAACACTCTAAAAAGCTTTTAAGTATAGTAAAGGAGAATAGAGATCTAGCTAAAAGTCAGGGGGCTGGAGGGAGGGTAACCAGGACTGCAACAGTGAAAAAGTACAGTTTTGTACCTACCATAAATGTAGATGTTAGAGTGCTAATACAGCTGCAGTAATCACAGATGGGTTCTCTGTCGTCAGGCGGGTCCTCGGTCGGTCGAATTCCAAAGTCTTGGTCCGGCGTCGGTTGTCGTTGCTCTCTTCCCTGATGTCAGTGCGACAGGGGTATACAAGACACAGCCGACGCCATATTCTTCAGTCTTTTCTTGCCCCAGATGAATTGTATATATATATATATATATATATATATATATATATATATATATATATATATTTTTTTTTTTTTTTTTCAAGCAATGCAATGTAATAAAAAAACAGTAGCTGCAAGCAAATACATCATAGAAGGAGAACCCCAAATTAGGTTGCAAGAGGAGGTGTTAGCCACTAGTCCTTTACCAAGAGGGGAAGGAGGGAGGGAAACCTGGACTGCAGCTGTATTAGCACTCGAACATCTACATTTATGGTGGGTACAAAACTGTACTATGTTCATCGTGCATACAGCTGCAGTAATCACAAATGGGTAGAATCCCAAAGCTACGCACAGGGTGGTAGGCACTAGGTGGAACTGAGATGAGCCAGAATGCCCTGCAACACAGCAGTGGCAAAGCCTGCTCTAGGTTTGGAATATAAAGGCAGATGGTAGTGTTCCGTGAAGGTATGCACAGAACTCCAAGTGGCTGCCTCCAAAATATCTTTGGTAGGAACTCCTCTGAGGAAGGCCGTAGGAGGTAGCTGTGGCCCTGGTGGAGTGGGATCTGATCCCTGTAGGGACATATTTTCCATGATGGGAGTAACAAAACCGTATGCAGTGGCCTATCCATTTTGAAATTGTCTGTTTGGTAACTGGCTTTCCTTGAGCTCCTACAGCATAGGACACAAAAAGTTGTTCTGATTTTCTGAAAGGCTTTGTTCTGTCCAAATAGTAACGTAGCTGTCTATAGATGTCTAAGGAGTGTAGCAGCCTTTCCCCTTTGTTTTGAGAATTAGGGTAAAAGGTAGGGAAGTGTATGGCTCGATTTAAAGCTACCCTGGATACTACTTTAGGCATAAATGATGGATTGGTTCGAAGGGAAACCCTGTCCTGATGGAAGATGAGAAAGGGCTGCACAGCCATGAGGGCTTGTAGTTCCGAAACCCTATGAGCTGAGGTTATGGCCAGAAGGAAAGCTGTTTTCCAGGACAAATATTGCAAATCTGTTGAGGCAGCTGGTTCAAAAGGAGGCAATGTTAATTTTTCTAAAATGCAATTAAGATCCCAGGCTGGCACAGGTTGCTTCCTTTGTGGTCTTATATTTTTTGCCCCTCTGAGGAACTGTCTTAAGTGTGGGTGAGAGAATAAGGGTGGATCCATGTTGAATTCTGCAGAAATGGCTGAGGCGTGGATTTTTATGGAGGACAGTGAAAGTCCACTGTTCAGCAACTCAGCTAGATACTGTAGTACCAGAGGCAAATTCAGTTTTCTAGGGTCCTGGCCTTTTTTCTCATTCCAAGAGCAAAACAGTTTCCATTTTGCGGAGTAAGCCATTCTAGTAGATGGCCTTCTGGCCTCCAAAATGATGTCCTGCACCTCTTTGGGGAGTAGTGTCTGATGAGGTGTTAAGGAATTTTCCATGCAGCTAGATTGAGTGTTTTCAGCTGGCTGTGAAGAGTTTTGTAGCTGTGCTGAGTCAACAGAAGAAGCATTAGAGGTAGAGGCCAGGGAGGAGTATGCATTAGGCTCCTCAGGAGTGGATACCAGTGTTGCCTCGGCCAGACTGGACCAATCAATATCATCTTCGGTCTGTCTGTTCTTGTTTTCAAGAGCACCTTGGGCAGAAGAGGCAGAGGTGGAAAAGCGTAAACTGTCCATGCTGTCCAACTGAATGAAAGGGCGTCCACTCTCCAGGCCTTTGGATGAAAGGTCCTTGAACAAAACTTTTCCAATTGAGGATTCCTGTGGGAGGCGAAGAGATCTATGTCTGGCCTCTCCGACGCTTGGATTATTTTTGTAAACATTTGAGGATGCAACTTCCATTCGTGTGGATCTGTCATATTTCTGCTTAGATTGTCTGCCAGCGTGTTTTCCAAACCTGGCAAGTACTGTGCTTGAAGTTAGACTTGCCATTTCAGAGCCAAGTTCCAAAGTGTCAAGGCTAGTCTGCACAGGGGGTATGAATGTGTTCCTCCTTGTTTGTTTATGTACCTCATTACTGTGGTGTTGTCTGTTCTTATCAATAATTGCCCTGGATGCAGGAGGTCCTTGAAAGCTGTAATTGCATTTATCACTGCTAGCATTTCTTTTTGATTGAAGTGAAGGTGCTTTTCTTTTTGGGACCATTTGCCCTGAATGCACCTGTCTGTCATGTGCGCCCCCCAGGCGTAATCTGAGGCGTCTGTTGTGATGACTTGATTTGCTTGAGGCTTGCAGAATTGGAGACCTGTGTTTGACATGCTTGGGCCCACCATAGGAATTCCTTTTGCAAACATGGAATTATTGGTATTGTTGTTTCTAAACTGTGGCTGTGTTGAGACCATAGGTTTTTTAGGTACCATTGAAGTTTCCTCATATGCAACTTTGCGCATGGGATTAAAAGAATGCAAGATGCCATGAAGCCCAGAGCCTGCAGGATTTTCCTTGCAGTAAGCCTGGTACAATTTGCTAGCATTTTGAAGTACTGAGTTAGTTGCCCCTGTTTTTCTGGCGTAAGATAGGCCATCTGGGTGTGTGTCCAAGTTGGCATCCAGGAAAATTATTTTCTGAGATGGTGTTAGTCTGGATTTCTCTTTGTTGATTGTGTATCCCAGAGAGTTCAGTAACCGTGTTGCATAAGCCAGATGAATCAGAAGTATGTGCTTTCTGTCCGCTTGGATCAGGCAGTCGTCCAAATAACGGTAAATTTGTATCCCTTGAAGTCTTCAGTAGGCAATTACTGATGCCAGGCATTTCGTGAATACTCTGGGCGCAGTAGATAAGCCAAAGGGCAATGCAGAGAATTGATAGTGGAGGTATCTTCTGCAACTCTGTCTGATTGGGACATGCAGGTATGCCTCCTTGAGGTCCAATGTTACTAGCCAAAACTCCTTGCCCAGCATGGGAAGAAGCTGCTGTAATGTGCGCATCTTGAATTTTGGTACGAGTAAGAATGTGTTTAGGATGGATAAGTCCAAAATGGGTCTCCAGTCTGTTCCTCTCCTTGGTACCAGAAATAGTCTGGAATAAAAACCTTGGCCTTGTTCGTGAGTAGGTACCTCTTGAATAGCTTTCATGTCTATGAGCTTTGAAATTTGTAGTTGTGCCTCTGCCCTTTGTGTGGCAGGTATGATATGCCTCTCATTTTTGGTAGAGTGTGAAAAAGAAATCTGTAGCCTCTGTCTATAACATCCAGGATCCATTTGTCTGTTGTGACAATATGCCAATTTCTTGTAAATGCCAGCTTTCCTCCCAAAGTTGCTGCCAGCTGAGACTTGCTTGGCATGGAAAGGAGGAAGTCATTGGATTTGTTTCCTATATTGCTGTGCACTGTCTTCGCCACCTCTTGGTGCTGGAGTTTGCCATTGCCTGCCTCTATATGATCCTTGTGACTGTCCTCTGCCCCCTTTAGCGCCTGTATCTACCTCTTTGGGGCTTGTCCGTGGCTGGAAAAGACCAGTTTTTAGAAGGCCAATTTCTGCTAAAACGTGGTGGTTGAACCTGCAGAAAAGCTTTGACAGATTGCATAGATTTGGCTTTTTCTTCCATTTTTCATAGCATCTCCTCAGCATTAGTACCAAATAGCACATCCTTTTGTAAAGGAGCATCTAATAGTTTGGCTTTCACATGATCAGGCAAGATTTGTTCCCTAAGCCATGCATGTCTACGAATAACTGATCCTGTAACAGCAGCTCTACTTGAGGCCTCCAGGGCATCATAGCCACATTGTAAGGTGGGTTTACCCACTTGTTCTGCACTATGCATCATATCCTGCAACTCCTTCAAATCTGGTTGTTCAGGTTGAGACATTTAATTTCTTAATTGTGATAACAGACACTGCTGATATTTAAGCATATGAAACTGACAATTTAAGGCCCTCATGGCTAGGGTGGCAGAGGTATATACCTTTTTTCCCCACCTTTCTAAGGATCTAGACTCTCTTTCGGAAGGTAGTGGATTCTTAGCAGTAGAGGCCTTCATTCCCTTGGGGCCTTGAGAAATGGTTTCAGGGTCAGCATTATGGCTTTTGTACAGAAATTGGTGAGAGAGTTAGGAACTCTGTAGTACCTATCAGGCTTGACTGGGGCAGGAGGCAGGGAATCTGGACTAAGGCAAGCCTCCGAATAAACATCATCCAGTACGTCCAAAACAGGAGGAATAGCCAGAGGTCTGTGTTGAGGTAACAAAAGAAATTCCGGAAGTCTTTTCTTGGAATCAGAAAAGTCTTGGCCTTCCCAATGGAAGTGTTCCCTCAAGGTGTGCAAGGTTTCCCCAAAAGAAAAATCCTCAGGAGGAGATAGAGGGAATGGACTGCTCCGCATCAGAATCTTCAAAAGGGGAGAAAGAGTGTTCCTCTACATCAGAATGATCTGAAAAAATGGAGCCCTGATCCGAAGAGGGAGAATCTTCCTCCACTCTGGGTCTCGTCTGGAGGGGGTTGGGAACCCCTGATAAGAGTAATTAAATCCTCAGCCATTTTAAGCATCTGCTTTTTAGGCATGGGGCCTGGAGATGGGCCCTGTGCAACAGGCCTCTTGGGATGCCTGGCTGATTTAGACTTAGTAAAGGCCTTAATTGAAAAGGAAGATGAGGGTCTAAAGACACCATGGGTGGAAGTGGACCTGTCCACATTAGGAGGCTCAACGCTCACAGTGGCTTCGGTGGTTGTAGTCTGGGTATGGGCCAAGGTACCTGCGGTCTCGGTTACAGAAGACCCCGCCAAAGAAGTGTCGTCGGTAGTCAGGGACTGCATAGGCGTCTCGCTGAGAACCGGACCACGTGTAGCCAGTTTTGGCGTGGTGTCGGTGGGGACCGCGGACCTCGCATGTCGGTCTCTGTCCTTGCGTTTTTTGGACAAACGGTAGTCTGAGTCTCCGACATTTTATAATCAAAGGCTTTACCGAAAGTGTTGGGCGAACTCAGCCCGACGCTTAATAGTGCGCTTATTGAAAGTAGCGCAAAAGCGACAGCCCGAGACGTCGTGGTCTGGGCCTAAACAAGGTATGCAGAGGGAATGGAAATACTTGTGCGGTATTTGCTTCCCGCAAGAAATACAGTTGTTAACTTTTTCTGACATCGGTCTGAGGCAAGAAAAATTTCCCCAACAGGGTACTTAGCTTTAACGAAGACTTCGGTTTCCAATTTTTCGTAAATTCAGGAGCTGGCCGACCGGCACATGCGAACTGCTTCTGCTTCGGGCACCGCGCAGCAAAAAAGACTGAAGAATACGGCGTCGGCTGTGTCTTATATACCCCTGTCGCACTGACGTCAGGGAAGAGAGCGACGACAACCGACGCCAGACCAAGACTTTGGAATTCGGCCGACCGAGGACCCGCCTGACGGCAGAGAACCCATCTGTGATTACTGCAGCTGTATGCACGATGAACATCACTAACATCTACATTTATGGAAAGCGTACACAACTGTACTATGTTCTTCGTGTTTCACTGTTGCAGTCGTCATATTTGGGTAGATTCCCAAAGCCAAGGATGGGAGGAGGAATTTAGCATTAGGAGCAGCTATAAGGCCCTGCAAGACTGCAGTGGCAAAGCCAGCTCTGGATTTAGAGAAAATTGGCAAATACTAATGCTTGGTGAAAGTATGTACAGAACTCCAGGTAGCAGCTTCTAGGATGTCTCTGGTAGGGACACCTCTGAGAAAGGCTGTAGAGGTAGATGCAGCCCTGGTTGAATGGGATAGGTTTACCATGGTGCTTATAGCAGAAATGAATGCAATGGCCTATCCATTTAGAAATGGTCAGCTTTGAAATAGCCTTCTCCTCTACCCCTGCAGCAAATGCCACCAGCAGTTCAGATTTACATTGAGATCTAGTCCTGTCCAAGCAAATTGTCTGTGCACATCTAAGGAATGCAGTATCCGTTCCCCTTTGTTCTGTGGACTAGAAAAGAAGGCAGGGGGTAGAGTGAATGGTAGTCCCTTGTTTTGGTGGCAGACCTCTGCCCATCAAAGGAATTCTAATCGTAGGCAAGGTATGATAGGAATCATTGCTTCTAGAGCCTGAGAAAGTTGACACAATAGACTTTTTATATACCATTGCAGTTTCCTCATATGCAGTCTTGCATATGGAATTAGTAGAATGCACGAGGCCATGAACGCCAAGGCTTGCAGTATTTGCCTTGCAAATAGCAGGGTTTTTGTGGCCACTACTTTAAAGTTGTCAAATTTGTTACTCTGACGTGAGGAAAGCCATCTGGGAAGTTGTGTTCAAGCTTGCTTCCAGGAATACAATTTGTTGACAGGGTACCAGCTGTGATTTATTTTTGTTTATGGTGTACCCCAGGCAAGTTAACACCTTTTGTACAAATGACAGATGATTCAGAAGTATGTCCTGGCTTTCTGCCTGAATTAGACAATTATCCAAGGTATGGGTACATTTGAATATTTATTTGCCTGCAAAATGCAATGACTGGAGCTAGGCACTTTCTGAATACCATGGGCACAGTAGATAAGCCAAACGGCAGTGCAGAGAACTGATGGTGCATGAAGCCTGCTTTGAAGCATAGATATTTTCTGTAAGATTCCCTGATTGGGATGTGCAGGTAGGCTTCCTTTAAATCCAGTGTTGCCAACCAGGCATCTTTGCCTATCATGAGAAGCAACTCCCAGACTTGTTCCGAGTTGATTCTAAACGACAAAAAATACACTGAACCCACAGACATCGCCAATATCCTGGCAGACAGGTTCAGTGCAAACTTCTCCACCCCCCCCCACCCCCCAAAAGAGCAAGTATCTATCCCGGCAGAGGGCTGCCTCCCAAACATCTCTGATGCTCAGGTGAAGGCTGCCCTCTCCAAAGTGAGTGCTAATACAGCTGCAGTCATAACAGATGGGTTCTTCTGCCGTCAGGCAGGTCCTCGGTCAGCCGAATTCCAAAGTCTAGGTCTGGCGTCGGTTGTTGTCGCTTCTTCCCTGACGTCAGTGCGACAGGGGTATAAAAGAACCAGCCAACGCCATTTTCTTGCCCCAGATGTCAGGTGCCCCCAGAAGGAAGGCAATACATAAAATAATGTAATAATGCAATGCAATATAATCAAAAAACAGTAGTTGCAAGCAAATACACCATAAAAGAATACCCCTAGAGGGGAAGGTGGGAGGGAAACCTGGACTGCAGCTGTATTAGCACTCTAACATCTACATTTATGGTAGGTACAAAACTGTACTATGTTCAACGTGCATACACCTGCAGTCATAACAGATGGGTAGAATCCCAAAGCTAAGAAAGGGGTGGTAGGCACTAGGTGGTGCTAGGAGGAGCCAATGCAGTGGTAAAGCCTGCTCTAGACTTGGAGTATAATGGTAGGTTGTAGTGCTTAGAGAAGGTATGCACAGAACTCCAAGTGGCTGCTTCTAAAATATCCTTGGTAGGAACTCCTCTGAGGAAGGCTGCAGAGGTGGCTGTGGCCCTGGCGGAATGAGTTCTAATGCCTGTAGGTACAGTTTTGCCATGAAAGGAATAGCAAAAGCGTATGCAGTGGGCTATCCATTTTGAGATTGTCTGTTTGGATATTGACTTTCCTTGAGCTCCTACCGCATAGGCCACAAAAAGCGGTTCTGATTTTCTGAAAGGCTTTGTTCTGTCCAAATAATAACGCAGTTGTCTGTGGATGTCCAAGGAATGCAGTAATCTCTCCCCTTTGTTTTGAGGATTAGGATAAAAAGTAGGTAAATGTATGGCCTGATTTAAAGCTACCCTGGACACCACTTTAGGCATAAAGGACGGGTTGGTACGTAATGAAACTCTGTCCTGATGGAAGATGATGAAAGGTTGGACAGCCATAAGAGCCTGTAGTTCTGAAACTCTACGAGCTGAAGTGATAGCCAGAAGGAAAGCTGTTTTCCAGGACAAATATTGTAAATCTGATGAGGCAGCTGGTTCAAAAGGGGGCAAAGTCAGTTTTTCCAGAATGAAATTAAGATCCCAAGCAGGTATTGGTTGTTTTCTTGGAGGTCTTAAATTCTTAGCCCCTCTGAGGAACTGTCTTAATAGAGGGTGAGAGAATAAAGGTGGATCAGTGTTGTATTCTGCAGAAATGGCTGAGGCATGGATTTTGATGGAGGAGAACGAAAGTCCACTGCTTAGCAGTTCGGCCAAATATTGTAGTACGAGAGGTAAATTCAGTTTTCCAGGGCACTGGCCCTTTTTCTCATTCCAAACACAAAAACGTTTCCATTTTGCAGAGTAAGCTTTTCTAGTTGATGGCCTTCTGGCCTCCAAAATGACATCCTGCACCTCCTTAGAGAGCAGGGCCTGCTGTGATGCTAAGGAATCTTCCATGCGGCTAGATTGAGCGTCTTCAGCTGAATGTGAAGAGTTTTGAAGCTGTGCTGAATCAGAAGAGGCATTACAGGCAGGGTCCATGGTGGGGAATGCATCAGGCTCCTTAGTAGTGGGTACCAGTGTTGCCTTGGCCAGTCTGGAGCAAGGAGGATCATCTTTGGTCTGTCTGCTCTGGTCTTCAATAGGACTTTGGGCAGCAGAGGAAGAGGTGGGAAGGCATAAACTGTCATTGATGTCCAACTGAAAGAGAGAGCGTCCACTCTCCAGGCCTTTGGATGGAAGATCCTGGAGCAGAATTTTGTCAATTGATGATTTTTGTGGGAGGCAAAGAGATCTATGTCTGGCCTTCCCCATTCTTGGATTATTTCTGTAAAAACTTTTGGATGCAACTTCCAATCATGTGGATCTGTCATATTCCTGCTTAGGTTGTCTGCCAGCGTGTTTTCCTTGCCTGGCAAGTACTGTGCTTGTAGCTCCATTTGTAAGTCCATGGCCATGTTCCAAAGTGACATGGCCAGTCTGCATAGGGGATAAAAATGTGTTCCTCCCTGCTTGTTTATGTACCACATAACTGTGGTGTTGTCTGTTCTTATCAATAGCTAACCTGGTTGTAGAAGGTCCTTGAAGGCTGTAATAGCATTTATCACTGCTAGCATTTCTTTTTGATTGATGTGAAGGTGCTTTTCTTTTTGCCTTGAATGCCCCGGTCTGTCATGTGCGCCCCCCAGTCCGAGGAGTCTGTTGTGATGACTTGATTTGCTTGAGGCTTGCTGAATGGAAGACCTGTGTTTGTTTGGCATGCTTGAGCCCACCACAGAAATTCCTTTTGCAGACATGGAATTAGTGGTATCTTTGTTTCCAAACTGTGGCTGTGTTGAGACCATATTTTTTTTAGGTACCATTGTAGTTTTCTCATATGCAGCTTTGCACATGGGATTAGTAAGATGCAAGATGCCATGAATCCCAGAGCCTGCAGGATTTTCCTTGCATTCAGCCTGGTGCAATTTGCCAGTGTTCTGAAATATTGAATTAGTTGCCCCTGCTTCTCTGGCGTGAGGTAGGCCATCTGGGTGTTTGTGTCCAAATTGGCACCCAGGAAAATTATCTTGCGAGAGGGTATTGGTCTTGATTTCTCTTTGTTGACTGTGTATCCTAGAGAGTTTAATAACATTATTATATAAGCCAGATGTTTCAGAAGAATGTGTTTGCTGTCCGCTTGGATCAGGCAGTCGTCCAAATAAGGGTATATTTGTACCCCTTGAAGTCTGCAGTAGGCAATTACTGATGCCAGGCATTTCGTGAACACTCTGGGTGCAGTAGATAAACCAAAGGGCAATGCAGAGAATTGATAATGTATTGAACCTGCAAGAAATCTGAGGTATCTTCTGCAATTTTGTCTGATTGGGACATGCAGGTATGCCTCCTTGAGGTCCAAGGTTACCAGCCAAGACTCCTTGCCCAGCATGGGAAGAAGTTGCTGTAGAGTGAGCATCTTGAATTTTGAATGCAGTAGGAATGTGTTTAGGATGGAAAGATCCAAAATAGGTCTCCAATCTTTGCCCTTCCTTGGCACCAGAAATAGCCTGGAATAAAAACCTTGACCTTGTTCATGTAGGTACCTCTTGAATAGCTTTCATGCTTATAAGATCTGAAATTTGCTTTTGTGCCTCTGCCCTTTGATTGTGTGGCAGGTTTGGCATGCCTTTCATTTTTGGAAGGGTATGAAAATGGAATTTGTAGCCTCTGTTTATAATGTTCAGGATCCATTTGTCCTTTGTGACAATATGCCAATTTTTTGAGAATAGTGCCAGCTTTCCTCCTAAGGGTGCTGCCATTTGAGACCTGGTTGGCATGCAAAGGGGAAAGTCATTGGTTTTGCTTTCTGAAAGATTGCGAGTTGTCCTCACCACCTCTTTGTGTAGGAGCTTGCCTCTGTACGAGCCTTGTGTTTGTCCTCTGCCCCTCGGGCACCTGTATCTGCCTCTTTGGGGTCTGTCTGTGGCAGGAAAGGACCAGTTTTTGGAAGGCCAATTTCTACTAAAACGTGGGGGATGAACCTGCATAAATTCTTTCACAGTTTGCATTGATTTAGCCTTTTCCTCCATTTTCCGTAATACTTCCTCAGCATTTGCCCCAAATAGTACATTTTTGAAGAGGGGCGTCTAGTAATTTAGCTTTGACATGATCAGGCAAGGCTTGTTCCTTGAGCCAAGCATGCCTACGTATGACTGAGCCTGTAACAGCAGCTCTACATGAGGCCTCTAGAGCATCAAAACCACATTGTAAGGTATGTTTACCCACTTGTTCTGTACTATGCATCAAATCCTGCAACTCCTTCATGTCTGGTTGTTCAGGTTGTGACATTTTACTTTTAAATTGAGATAACAGAAACTGTTGGTATTTTAGCATATGAAACTGACAGTTTAAGGCCCTCATGGATAAGGTAGCCGAGGTATATACCTTTTTCCCCCCACCTTTCTAAGAATCTGGAATCTCTCTCGGAAGGCAATGGGTTTTTAGCAATGGAGGCCTTAACTCCCTTGGGCCCCTGTGAGATGGTTTCTAGGTCAGCAGCATGGCTTTTGTATAGAAATTGGTGTGAGTCAGGAACCCTGTAGCACCTGTCAGACTTAGCTGGAGCTGGAGGGAGAGAGTCCGGGTTAAGGCAAGCCTCCGAGTAAACATCATCTAGGATGTCCAGGACAGGAGGTATAGCCAGAGGCCTGAGCTGGGGTAACAAAAGAAATTCCCTGAGCCTTTTCTTGGAATCTGAATAATCCTGGCCTTCCCAGTGGAAGTGTTCTCTTAAGGTATGCAGAGTTTCACCAAATGAGTAATCCTCAGAGGGGGGATACAGACTGAATAGATTCCTCTGCATCACGGTCTTCAAAAGGAGAGCAAGACTGTTCCTGATAATCAGAGTGCTCTGAAATAATGGAGCCCTGATCAGAGGAGGGGGAATCTTCCTCCACTATGGGTCTTTTGTCCGGAGGTGGCTGAGAACCTCCGATTAGAGTAATTAAATCCTCAGCCATTTTAAGCATCTGTTTTTTAGGCATGGGGCCTGGAGATGGGTCCTGCGTAGCTGGTCTCTTAGGGTGCATGGCAGCTTTAGACTTGGTGAAAGCCTTGATGGAGAAAGAAGAGGAAGGTCTGAAGACACCTTGAGTGGAGGTGGACCTGTCCACATTCTGTGTTTCAACGCCAAGCGTGGCTTCGGTATCTGTAGTCAGGGTGTGGGCCGAGGAGCTTGCGACCTCGGGTACAGGAGACACCGCCGAAGATGCGTCGTCGGTAATCAGGGGCTGCGTAGGCGCCTCGCTGAGAACCGGACCACGTGTAGTCTGCTTTGGCGTGGTGTTGGTAGAGGCCGCAGACCTATAGTGTCGGTCCTTGTCTTTGCGTTTTTAGGCAAAACCGGAGTCGGAGTATCCGACGACATAGTATAGTTAAATGCTTTCCCAAAATAATGCTGGGCGAACTCCGCCCGACGCTTAATAGTGCGTTTGTGGAATGTAGCACAAAAGCGACAGACAGAGATGTCGTGGTCTGGGCCTAAACAAGGTATACAGAGGGAATGGAAATCCTTATGCGGTATTTGCTTCCCACAAGAAATACAATTATTAACTTTGTCCGACATCGGTCTGAGGCAAGAAAAAGTTTCCCCAGCGGGGTACTTTTTCTTAAGAAGACTTCGGTTCCAAATTTTTTGTAATCTCAGGAGCTGGCCGACCGGCACTTGCGAACTGCTTCTGCTTCGGGCACCACGCGGCAAAAAATACTGAAGAAAATGGCGTCGGCTGGTACTTTTATACCCCTGTCGCACCGACGTCAGGGAAGAAGCGACGACAATCGATGCCGGACCTGGACTTTGGAATTTGGCCGACCGAGGACCCGCCTGACGGCAGGAGAACCCATCTGTTATGACTGCAGCTGTATGCACGATGAACATCACTGCTTCCATGGGACCAGATGGCGTCCCAGGTTGTGTCCTACATGAACTCCAAGAGGAACTAATCCCTCAAATAAAACAGCTATACAATCTCAGCCTCACTACAGGATATGTGCCCAAAGAATGGCGTACAGCAACAGTGGTCCCACTCCACAAAGGTTGAGCCTCTACGGACCCTGGAAACGATCGCCCCATAAGCCTGACTAGCTTAGTCTGCAAGGCTATGGAGAGGATCATCATGGAGCTCATAAACAAAGACATTGGGGACCTACAGTCACTAGGATTCTACCCAGTTCGGCTTTGTCAAGGGCAGATCCTGCCTTCTGAACCTGGTTGACTTCTTCGAAACAGTCACCAAAGCCATAGATGAAGGGAAGGTAGTCCACACAGCCTATCTGGACCTTGCAAAGGCATTTGGCACAATACCCCACTCGGGCACCATAGATAAGCTATCCAGCTAAAATATAAACCCCTATGTCACAAGATGGGTCGCAAACTGGCTCTAAGACAGAACCCACAGAGTGAGTTGCTGGAGCCATGTCGACTCGAAACCAGTCACAAGTGGTGTCCCACAGGGTTCTGTCCTGGGACCACTCTTGTTCGGTATATACTTTTCCGAGGTACAGGCAAACGTGGGAGGACTATGGCTCACCAAGTTCGCAGACTACTGCAAACTGGGCGCCATAATCAACTCTCCAGCTGACACAAACATCCTTCAAAAAGGTCTCAGAGACAAATAACTGGTGCCAGCGCCATGGTTTAAAGCTAAAAGCCAAAAAATGTATAGTCATACCCTTTGGCAAAAACAATGCGCCCACAAATTACCACATAGGCGGAAACCCATTAAGTACAGAGAAAGTTATTAGGGACCTGGGGACCCAAGTTGATAGCAATCTCTCCTTTGAAAACCACATTGCCAAAGTGGTTAGA